>NC_089742.1:3754539-3759539 GCF_040412425.1 Macrobrachium rosenbergii | reverse complement strand
TCTTTCTTCGTATACTTTTTTTTTGTCAATTACGTTTTAATTTTAAGTATAAGCTCTTTTAAGCTACTAGTTACTTTTAGCTTTGATAATGAGACGTTCTTGAAACCGTTTTGTTAAAATACGTTCATCCGTTAAGAACTCTTCCTCTGCTCTTGGTCCTGTTTGCCTCGGTTGATAGCACGTTCTTTACCTATTTATTAAGCCCGTTCAACTAAGAACTGATTAAACTCTTCAAGCTATTAGTATTTCATTAAGAGCACGTTCTTCGAACTGTTTATTAATTACGTTCAACTAAGAACTCATTAAGCTCTTCAAGCTACTAGTGCTTCATTTAAGAGTACGTTCTTCGAACTATTCATTAACTACGTTCAACTAGAACTCATTAAACTCTTCAAGCTATTAGCATTTCATTTAAGAGCACGTTCTTTGAACCATTCATTCATTACGTTCATCTAGGAACTCATTAAAGCATTAAGCTACTAGTTACAGTCCATTTCAGAGACAAGAACTCAACCACTTACATAGTGGAACTGTCCTTTAACCTGCAGAATTACGTTTAGCCGTGTGGATAATATAGCTCTTCCTGTAAAAAAACTTCCCTTTGACGTCTTGGCAATGTGATTCAACTCTGACGACATCACAGCCCTTATCACCTACAGGGAAAGCCCCCTTCGGGCTCAAGGGCCAAGAACTGCTAATTGGGTTGATAAAAGTAGAGAGGAGAACCCATAAAAAAACAGGAGAGCAAGAAAGAGAAGCCATTGAAGAACAGGAGAGGCAAGAAATATATATATAAAAAGAGAGCCAGCCAGGCTAGATAGGTTAGAGCATGAAGAACGAGGAGGCAAGACAGGTTATATATAGGAAGTAATCAGCTCACTGAGCTTGCCATGGCTGCCAAGGGGTCTGTACCCTCTCCCATGCCTTCACCATCCTCTATCAGTGCCCCAGCTCCATTATGCCAAAATGGGTGACCCGGAGTCCCTTAGTTTAACTCGACCAAGTGGAAGATTAACACCTCCAGGAATTTAAAGCCCAAGCCCGCAGAAATTTTATGTTGCTGTCAAAATATCTGGAAGGAAAAGGACCAAACCGCGTTCCAATCCATCCCATTAGCAACCGTGAAATCTTGCAGAGGTTCAGACAGCCAAATAAAGGCCTCTCTCACCCTTCAAAAGATGAGCAACGTTGGAGAGGACACCCAAAGGAGGGGTCAAACAAAGTGCCGACTGGGCATGCCAACAATCCTGAGCACTCAAGTGGTGGCTAGAATCCCTGCAACGCTACCTCTGTAGGAAATAATAGAAACTTTTCAGCTATAGGACTTCCCCTACACTACGCCCCCCCAGCCTTCGACGCTAGATGAGTATGCAGGTTGGCAGATCATACTTATCATCCCATAACTAGTTCCTGGGGCCATAAGATTTGGCCCACTTCCCCTAAGTAAGCAAACCTGCCAAACTGCCTTACAACCCCAATAACGTAATTGTAAAAACAGGCACTCCACAGAACAATGGCGCTTGAGGTTGAGAATCAGCTGGACACTGCAGTTAAGTCCCCCAATGAGATCACACACAAACAGGCCGCACTGGCCTGGAATGAACAACAAAGGGATAATACCACACCGAGATTACAGCAAAAATGATGCGCCCCTTGTCAGGTTCAGGGCACTCAGCTCTATGGGCAAGATGCCCTAGCAAAAAACCGTCATTGCCTAGTAAAATCTAAAACCTGGGCCCTCCAAAGGCCCTATATCTGTGGCACCTCCCAGGGGGTACCCTACCCTGCCCCGTCAAGATCACAGCATTCGATGACATTGGCGCACAAATCTTCCTCATAAGAAGATAAGCTCCCCTATTAGGGCCACCATTGACCGATGAAACTCATTATAATGGAGGTATCAATCAGTGAAGATGATTCTCCCCACCCGTCAAGCTAAGAGGGTCACAAGACCCTCAAAGATAAAAAAAAATCTGCACTTTTGCAGTAGCCACCCACTTTCTGGAGGCTATGATCTCCTCCTGGGACAGAATTCAGTCCCCTTCTAGTTACAAATCAAGGGGTCCTAACGCTCAAACAAATAAACCACAACCAAGTCTTCAAGGACCTGCCTTAAACCCACTGCCAGCGCCATTTAGATGACCCTGAGCAGTGCCAGACTCTGACTGTTGAGCCCTGATAAATCACATTCTCGGTGGGACCTGCCCCAGTGCCAGTGCCAGGGTCCACCCTGAACCTTCCCCAAGGGATCCCAGTCCAGGTCACCTCTCCCCCCTCCAGCTTGGCCTGCTGCCAGTGCCGGTGCAAGGGCAATCCACAATATAGGGTCCCCTCCAGACTCCTCTAACCACAGTGGCCAGCTCACCCAAATGTGTGGCCTTGCAACCCCATGCCTGAGCTGGTCATGTCAGCCTGCAAGCCTCTCATGTCCACTCAAAACCTCTTCTCCTCCTTCCCAGTCCTCCGCATGACAAGACGATTCTGATATATGACAACTGGCCAATGAATTCAAGGAACTGCGGTGACTAGTAGTTGAGCTTGTAACGAATTCCCCTAGCTTTGGCTATCAGAGGAAACTGGAGCAGGTGGCACTGCTATGTCTCCTCGGACTCAGTTCACAAATTCCCCTACCAAGGAGGTCCACTGAAGAGAGGTTACGGGCACAGATAAATCAGGTAGCCCAAATAAGAGCTGTTGAGCTCTCCTCGCACTAGCACCTTCTGGCACAGTGCCTCACCGTTATCTTAAGAAGAACTTTTGGCACCTCTGTCGGAGGGGAGGATGCTGAACACTTCCCCTGTTTATTCTTCCCACAACTGTGTGACTTAAATTCTTGTAATGTTTCCATTCTACCACCTTGATCATCTCTCTCTCTCTCTTTCCATCTTTCAATTTAATATTTTCCTGGCAATCTTGGCCCTTCATGAACCCTTCGTATAAGCCTATAAATGGCTCCTCATCTTAATTTAACTACTCTGCCAATGCAGTGCAATTTACTGAATTTTTTATATGTACCTACTTCCTAATGCCTACAACGGCATGGTAACAAATGAATATAACAGAGCCATTCAGCTAACTGCATGAGTGCCACCCCTGCCACAGGGCCATTACCATCGCCATTGGCTGTTCTCATGCCAGAGGGTTTACCCCTCTGGCTGCCCTTTCGTTGACCTATGGGGCTAAAGAATGAACCTAGCCAGCCTTCATAGGCTAGGAAATATATTTCTGGCATATTAATCAAACCTTTACTTACTCTTGCATCTGTCATTTATTTTACTAGTGACTCTCAAAGTCCATGCACTTCACATACTTGACTGTCCCCCATTGTACTCGCACTTAGCTTTGTGCTGCAAGGCACCTGTGTTCTTAGTGTCACATCTGGCACCATGCCGCTGCACACAAGTATCGCGGCATCACCTAACCTAAGCCCATGAATATTTCGTTGTAATTCCTCCTCAAAGGACCCTAACAGCATGACTCTGGACTTTCAAGGAAACCTTACTAATTAAGTGCATGTATAACCTGAAGTCTTAATGTCGCATTTCAATCCTATTATTGTTCTCCGTGTTGTTACCTGAATGGAGAAGCCACCGCCAAATCCACCAGAAACGTTGAGTTCCCCATAAAAACTGGCGAACATAAGTTGCCAGAAGTCAATAGGATTTGGGAAAGATCACAACATAGAAAACGAGGTGACATGACCGCCATTTTATGATCCCAGTCACCACTGATAGGAGCAAGAAAATAAGCCCCCGAGGTCATGTAAGGCAAGAAACAGCGGCCATTGCTCGCAGAATACCCCATCAGCAAACAGACACTACCCCTAGCAATGGTCCCTTACTGAGCTAACCCCTCCATATGGTCACCTTTCGACTACCCAGTTGCATTACCTGTGCATTTTCCCATTAAACTCATCCCTCCAGGACTGGTGAAATTTGAGAAGGTCCCTTCATCGCTCCTTTATAAGGTATCGTCCTAACTAGAGGTTTCTTCAACAGTCACATGTCTTTAATCTCCAAGTGCACTCTCATTTTCTTTTCTGAAGTGCGAGTTATCACAAAGACCTGACACACTTAGCTCAGTGGGAATTTTAATGCAAGTATATCGTACCAGAGTTGGGTTATCTTGGCACCCTCTGTGTAGCCCTCGATTCACCAGAGATCGTTATAATTATCCTAGTGTAACCGCTGGCATTGTCAAACTGCAGATGGTACATGGGCTGTGGTAACATTGACTTTTCTTGTGCTTCTTATAGTGAAAAAGGCCTGCCAGTCAATTCTTCAATCATCCATTCAGAGGATTAATCATGGACTATTCAAATTTTTAAGAGATAGCATAACTAACCACGTGGCAGCCCCTGTCGGGTCTGCCTATCATTCCCCAGTCTTCTGATTGATATGTTTAATTGTAAATATATTCCATTTAAAGTAAACCTAAGTGTCTATCTGCAAGCTCCTTGTTGAATTATGGCCCTCAGCATAATAGTTTTTTCTATTATGTTTCCTGCCTGACCTAGCAATTGCAGTCAGACTTAATCAAGGTTTAATAGAAAGCCCACATGATCAAGATCTAGCGCCCCCGGATTCAGACCCTGGACATTTAGACAGTAAGTGGGCCAGATTGAATCTGTATATGTATGTATGTATATGTATGTATATAATATATATATGTATATATAACTATATATATATATATATATATATATATAATAATAATAATATATATATATATATATATATAACTAATATATATAATATATATGTATGCTATATGTTTATATATATATATATATATATATATATGTATATATATGTAATAATAATATATATCAACAATAATAATAATATATGTATATATATGTATATATATATATATATATAATAATAATATATATAATAATAATATATATATATATATTTATATATATATATATATATATTTATATATATATATATATATATATATATATGCATAACATAACATATATATATAATATATAT
>NC_089742.1:3712039-3752039 GCF_040412425.1 Macrobrachium rosenbergii | reverse complement strand
TATACCATTGTAACTTTCCACCTGTCCATATTCTACCAGTGAACAGGGGCACAGAACAAGTGCCCGAAATATATGGTTTCAACCACTTCATTCAACCTCTCTCTCTCTTTTTCCTTTGAATAGTTCACTTATCAATTTCACTCTTTTGAGATTTAAGTAAGGCCAACTGCCCATATCTCTCTCTCTGCCCAAATAATTCCACTTTGAGATTTATATACAATCCACCCATCTCTAAAGAAATATGGATTACTGTATACAAACAAAAAAATACCATACTAAAATCCCATCATCGGTTGTGTGACAATTTTTTTTATTGCTTTGACATAGGCTCACGAGACAATAACAGCTCGAGGGACTAGAAGTAGCCAATAACAGAGCTCGTAGCAACCCCCCTCTCTCCATGACGATACGCTATTGGCTGGAAGGACTGACAGTAGCCAATAACAACTTGTAACAACCACCTCCTTCCCCTCTCGCCCTCCTTGACTACATGGTATTGGCAGGAAGGGTGGGATTTTAACCTACTGCAAAGCTTGTACCTCACGGGCTTTGCATACACTAAAAGGAGGGAGAGTAATATTTCTCTCCCTTTCTCTGAGATAAGAGAGTGAGAGAGAATGACGGCACAAGAATTTTTTAACAAATTTGTGGGAGATGGTGAGGACTAACCACGTTTCTATGACAAATAAATGACTTACCTAACAATAAGTGCTAATTTTCAAATATTAAGACGACTAAATAATAATAATATATTGTAATTACAACATTTATGCATTTTTCAATAAATTATTTCAATTTTTAAACAAAGAAATATCACACCCTGTTTTTTGCCCTAAGCTTTGAAGCCATGTGGGAGGGTGGAACTGTCAAATATGTCAAATTACTTGACATTTCTGACCAAGGGTAGAAGATCGATTTCTCTCTTCCTTCCTGCCTTTCTCTCTGTCTCTCTCGCCAAAAGGTAGAATGAGAAATGGAGAGATGTAAATAGATACTTAGTTCAGCCCTTCACTCTCTCAGGAAAAGATACTGCTAATTTGAGTCTCTTTACCTATGCACACAGTGTGTGTGTGTGTGTGTTCATGGTGTTTTAAAAGTGTGTAGCAAAGGTAGTAGTACATCTTTGGAAGACAAAGAAAAAAAAAAAGCAATTTTTTGTTGTTGTCAGTTGCAGTAAAGAGAAATGGATTAACATTCCTCGAGAGATTAAAGAGATAAACCCTCTCTCTCTCTCTCTCTCTCTCTCTCTCTCTCTTGCCCATGCCAGCACAAGAATGGCTGAATTTAAGTCATAGTGGTAATTCTCTCTCTCTCTCTGGCTGGAAAAGGGTACTAATGTTTAAGATGACTTTGAAATGATATTAATAACATAATTTCAAAGATTAATACAGGATAATAATTTAAGCTATGTTTGATGTTGGATGATACAAAGTAAAAATGGGGGAGCATCCTAGTTCTGTGAAATTCCAAGTTTTTTTTCTGGTAGATAAGTGGTGAGGCAGTCTCTCTCTCTCTCTCTCTCTCTCTCTCTCTCCAAAACAGCAGATTGGTAAAATAAAAATGCAGGTTACGTCATTTTCAAGACGCCGTAAGGATACTCAAAGGATTAAAAGTAATGTTTTCTTACGATTTTCAACTATGCCAAGCCATTTAATGCAAGGCCAGAGAGGAACCCCCGTCAGAACCGAGACTGCCTGTATATATATATATATATATGTTATACACACACACATGTATTTATATATATATATATATATATATATATATATATATATATATATATATATATATATATATATATATATATATATTATATATATACACAGGCAGTCCCTCCTTACCCGTGGCATCTGTTAACAGTGATCCAATCTTACAGTTTGTCTAGCGACGTTGTTAACTGGATTTTTGCCACCGATCTCTGCTTAGCGGTAGTGTCGCTCTCCAGCTGGTGGCGCCAATATCCAGTTAACGGCACCGCTAAGTGAGTTATTGCTATTATAGATGATTTTCAGTTAGCTGTGCTTGGCTGGGAACAGAATCCCCGCCATTAACCGAGGACTGCCTGTGTGTGTGTGTGTGTGTGTGTGTGTATATATATATATATATATTTATATATATATATATATATATATATATATATATATATATACATATATATATATATATATATATATATATATATATATATATATATATATATATTAATAGTATATAATAGCGCACTGAGATAATGGATCATGGTATATCATACTTCTGGATATATCGGTGCGAAATGGAAATATCAATTTGAGGATTTTTGCCTCTGGATCGACGGCCAAACTGTTTTTTCAAATCAGGAATGCTGGGAGTTTGAGTGAGGGAGGAAGCACATCACTCACACATGAATACATGTTTATGCTTACAGTACACTGTAATTTTTTACAATACTGTACTAGAGTATATACTGTCCTGCAGTTTATATTAACCTGTTAAGCATCATTTATGACAAATGTCGCAGCTCCCGTATCGTCACATTTTCTAGCTCGCAGAGCGGCCATTTGGTCTATGATGATTTTTATGCCTTTTTATGTGTTCTTTTCTACAATGATATTGATTTTTGTATAAAGACAATTTAGGATAATAATAAATAATGTAGAATAAGAAAAGATGAAAGAATTTGTTTTGCATTTTTATATCCTAAAGATTATAAGCATGAAACATAAAAGGGAAAACAGTGAAATAATTGATTGTTTCATTTCATTTTCATTTGTGTCATACCATTTTAATGTACTTGATATTGTAGGCAAACTTTCTACATATTCATCTAGGAACTGGATGGAAAATCTGTTCGTTACTGCTACAACATGCTCCACGACTTCTAAAAAAACTCCACATGGTTTCCCTTATCCTGAACTATAAATTTCACACCTTTGGGTGAATGAAAAGCAGAGAGAGAGAGAGAGAGAGAGAGAGAGAGAGAGAGAGAGAGAGAGAGAGAGAGAGAGAGAGAGAGAGAGAGAGAGAGAGAGAGAGAGAGAGAGAGAAAGTAATTTTTGTGCTGATAATGGAAAAGGTGCCATTATTTCCTTTCAACATAGTCATCATCATTCTCTGCAACGAGCAGTGATAAGATCTCTTCACGCAAACGATTTTTCTTTCGCTTTAGATCACTCATTATGGGGGAAAATAGGATCAAACAAAAAGAAATCAGTTCTTTACCAATGAATGCCAAAGTGTAGTGGGAAGTAGAGATCATTATCCTCTTGTCAGACTGTCTTTCCACTACAAAAAAAAAGTTGCCATTTACAGCTAACTTAGCTCATAGTGTTACCAACTGACGTTCCAACAATTTGTATGAGAGGGAAGAGCACTTCGCCTCTGAATTCAGTAGCGCACCATCCTTGAAAGAGATAGGATGTGTTACTCCGTTGAAGGCGTTGTGATGTGGGAGGCGGCAAACCGAGATATGCCATCGGTGACTCTTAAAAAATTAATTTATCTTACTTTACAGGTACTGTTCGCTTATAAAAATATACTTTGTAGCAAAAAAGAAAACGAAACGACTTCAATACTATGAGAAAAAATCACTGACTCTATTAGTTATTACACTTCTGTGAGACATTTATTTAATTTGTATTAAACATTTATAGATATTTTGCTGTGTTTACATAATACACATTTGGGGAAATTAGTAAATCACTGTTATAAGTGCCTTAGGATGTATATACTTAAGAGTAACAGTTTTAGGAGGGTAATCTAAGATGGCTTTGGATGTTTTGGGAGATGGTTTGGGGGTGTATTTTTGTTTGAACAATTACATTAGGCAGTGAACTATTAAAATAAGCAGTTACAAGCATTTTACAGTAGTTTAAGGGGTACAGGGTGTAAATATGCCTATACTTTATGGCAAAATCATGCATTCACACATATATATACACAACAATATATCAAAGTTTCTTTTATAGCGGGGTGGGCTCGGACGCTTTAATCCGTTATCTCGGTGAACTACTGTACAGGCAGTCCCCGGTTAATGGCGAGCAGTGGCGTCGTGAGGGCTGCTGGCACCTGGGGGCAAAGTCTTTTATGGCGCCCCCAAAGGGAGTGTGCTAATCCTGAGTGTGCTAATCTTGGCAGGAAAGGTTTGCCTTCATTATTTTAGATATACTGTATTGTGTTGAAAACAAAACATTCTAATTTGCAGAATAATATTCTGGAATGATTGACCACAAACCGAATTTGCAAACTGAAATAGTTTATTTTACATATAATAGATATACTGTAATTAATTAATCATTAGCCCTGATAAATAAATTCCAAAATGTTGATAAGATAATTAAAATGTAGATCATAGTAAAGCATCACAGTAACCAGTAACTCTTAATAACCAAAGACAAATGGAAATCAAATTAAATAAATTTGACTAAAAAAGGAGCTAAACATTAGGGAATAACGGGGGCTAAGAAAATCATGAAAATGTACAATTTGTTGCCAGCATAGAAGTTAATACTAGAAAAACAGATTTTGTGGTAAAGAGACTGGAATAGTTATACGCCTGAAAAGAAAACTGATAAGAATAAAGATGAATTAGTTCACTAACTATAAACCTTACTTTTCTTTAAAGAATGTTTAACTTGCATCAGAATAATGAAAAAAAGATTAAAGTGATGGATGCTTAGGATCAACCATATGCAAGGAAATAAAATGGTATAAAGGTATTAGAATGTAAAGATAATTAGATATTGATAACAGAAAACCTAAACAATGAAAAAGATTGACAATGAATTGTAGGACATTAAAGTATTGATGCACGTTACAATGCTTTTACAGTTTTATCATTTTAGTTTTTTCAGCCGCAAATTTGTCTATCACGCTATCAAAGTTTATTTTGTTTATGATCTCTTTGCTCTACAATTTATTAGAGTTAAAGCTGACAATCTCTCTTGCCCCATAGATGTTCGTGATCTGACAAGATAAGTTTCAACTTACTTCAAATGATCGCTCAGAACTAGCAACTGACACTGCAATGGTCAGCAGTATCTGTAGGACAACTCATAGGTTTGGGAAAACATTTTCATCCCAGTATTGTACAATGAAACAAAGTAATTCCTGTGGGTTAGCGATCAGAACATCATCTCATGTTTAAAGCAGAAGTCTACATTCTACAATTTCGCTGAACAGTTCCAAGCCATCTAAGTCAGTGTCACAGAAACTTGCCATATTCATGCACCTTTCTTTGATGTATGCTTCATTGGTTGTAAATAGCACCTCCTTAATATTCAAAAGACAGCCAAACTTTGAATCCAAGTTATGCAATCTGATGAACCGTTCGCCCATTTCATTATGCATTCTGTCAATAGTACCTTTTAGCAGACGTTGCATCTCATTATCTGCTGAGAGGCCTGCATCATCTCCAGTTTCACCAGGCATTTTTTTCTCCACTCTACATTGTTCAAGTAATTTCACATCCTGGGCATGTGACAGAGCTCTTTGCTTTTTGATAGCCAGGAAATAAAATTGCAAATGCTCTGGATATCTTGCGCTGACTCATAGAAATTCATTTTTGATCCTGCAGCGTTTCTGGACTCTCACTGAGGGATTATCATAGCCCTTAGAAAAAATTCTGTCTTTCTTTTAAATTTAGTTACAATGTACTAAGTTTATCAGTACTGTATGCATATACAGGAAATCAAATTAACTCACTTTTTTCTTTTTGTTGTTTATACATGTATATATTCAGCGGAAAATCATGGAGACTTTGTTTATGCAGTATACAGGCACTGCGCCAGTCTGAGTAATGCTGAGATGATGGTTGATGGAATACCAGGTGCTGTGCTCACGCTAAAACTTATCGCTGTAACAGCCGCTTACACTAACAAGCAATCACTAACTAGTCTAGTATAGTAAAATTGATTTAGTCTACCTCTGGGGCTTGGGCTCTGGCTACTGTTCAGCAGTAACTTTTTCATACCTTGGTCTTCAACAAGGTGTATAAAGTTGTGAGTTGTGTTGACAACCTGACAGTACAGACTGACATCTTTCTCATTCGATAATGAAAAAATTGCATAAATTAAAATTTCTTACTATATTTTTAGTTGCAAAAGATAAATAAGTAAAATACTTTATGTATTGATAATAAATAGATTGATGGGGGTAACTATCCAATAATAAAATTTGATAGCGATAGTATTAACACATAATGATTACATTTATATATAATGAACTTAAAGGAAGTCAATCTTCATTAAATATAAAATATGGACTGAAAACTCATAAAAGCTTGAAGATTCTAAGTTACTGGTTTCATCACCCCATTTCCCCCAAAACAGATGTCTTCCCAACTTCAATTTGGTGCCCCCTTAATGCTGCACCCAGGGACATATGTCCCCCCACCCCCTCACGACGCCTCTGATGGTGGGCTCTGTTAACGGCGATTCGGTTTTACGGTGCTTGTCTAGCGACGAAAGTCGGCACTTTCTGGCACTGAAAATCGCTGATTTCTGCTTATAGGCGCCGATAAAGCGATTTTGACAAAGGAAAAATCTATTTCTGGGGGAAGACCTGTGCCACCCAGTGAAATAGTCCATTAGCACTGATTTCTAGGTATGGGTATTGTGCTATACTAGAGAAAAAAGCTAACCATAATGCCAGGTTACTAATTTCTGATCAACGCCATTAGATGGTGTCGGGTATGCACAAGGGGTGAGTGTGTTGCCACTACCACAGGTCTCTGTCCTTATAGATCTCTCCAATCTCAAAACCCCGAAAAGTGAGGGGCCGTTCTAAACCTCATCCTCCACACCCAGCCAACCACCACCCCGGCCGCCATCTTATAAACATCCCAAATTAGCACCTCCCAAGCTTGGTATGCCACTCGGGAGGAAAAAGCAAAGGCAGGATGAACACGAGACACAGGTCTTCCCAGAAATAGATTTTCCTTGTCAAATCCCTTTCTGGGCTCGACCTGTGTCACCCAGTGAAATCGTGACAGAGAATCAAATGACAAAAGCTTGTGGAGCTCTAAGAATTACCTTAATGGAGCTAAATAAAACTATGAGAAATTTACTGTGTTTTAATAACCCAAAACATTTATAATAAAAACATAATTAACATTATAGGGCACACAGTCTAAATCATAAAATAACTAACACCAAGACACTTCTGAGGCTAACAAAAAGATTACAACAGGAAATCCATGAATGCACAGAGTCAGGTGGCTGTGAAGCAGCCTGACCTAAAGGTTAGAGGGCAAGGCAAGTAAACGAGGCAGGTAGGCGAGAGAGAAATAAACAATAGGATAAACTAAGGTTACATAAACTAGTCTAGGGCTGGAGGAACAATACTTCCTGCAGCCACTGTGGAGTATTTAAGGGCCTCTAGAGACTTAAGATAGTGGTGTTTGAACACTGTTGGTGATTTCCAGCCCGTGATACTTTTATGTCATCAAATTCATATTATGAAAATAATTAGCTGAGGTGGCCACCTTCAAATATCATGTACCCTAGGTACTGAACTGGTTTGTTTGGTTAATGAAATACAGTATTTAGCTTTTTGCCTGATGGCTTTGGCGAAAATGGTTCCTCCATTTTCCCAACAAAAGAGGGCCAGACATTTATTAGGAAGTTCTATTTAAATAAGCTTTTAAAGTGTTAACTGGACATAAGGACAGATCCTGTGGAAGGGGAATAACCTTCCAAGGAGACCATCTATTTTGTGGATCCTCATTCTTTGCTAGAAACTTGAGATCCGGAGACAACAGATCTTCTGGTGACGGGAGGAGAGAGCAGACAGTTCAGAAATTCTAGCCCCTGAGCTAGACTTACTAGAAATAACGCTTTCCTTCACAGACTCGAGTATGAACATAATTCAATATCAGTGTCTGATGCTAATTTGCTAAATGTCATTTAAGAACCAGGAAACCGTAGCGGACGGGTTGTTGGTCTAAGACGAAATGCGATGCTTTAGGAATTGACGGAAAATATGAGTCTGTAAGGTTAATATTGAAGCCATGTAAAAATATTTTTCTAAAGCAGATTTTGCTGGTAGTAATAGTACTGAGGCCAGTCCTTTCACAAATAATGATCTGAAGAAAGAGATTAAGTAGGTTCGTGGTCATTTCTGAGCTTCAGATTCCCTCGCTAAAAATATCACAATCTTTAACTACTGAGTCATATTACATCTGGAGAGTGATTCCTCTTGTCTGGATTCTATGAACAGGCATTAGATCACGTTACGTCTCTTCTTGGAGCTGCAAACTTCATGAAGTCCATAGCTAGGCATTCAGAATTCTTGAGGAAGCTGGACATGTCCGAGTTTGTACTACTTGTGTTTCAATCTTGGATCAGATTTGTTTGTACTGAGTTTCAACTCTAGAAGAAGAGGAAACCAATTGCTCTTCGGCCAGTTGGGTGCTACAAGTGCTACTTGACTTTTGAATGATCTGAGTTTGTGTAGAACTTTCATTAATAGGTTTATTGGTGGAAACAGATAGATCCTTTGCCACCTGTTCTATAGAGGGATGAAGAAATTTGTTTTTATTTAGCATTTCCCAACGTTTTGTGAGAGAGAGAGAGAGAGAGAGAGAGAGAGAGAGAGAGAGAGAGAGAGAGAGAGAGAGCTGGTGTAATTGTCAGTGTGAGTGGTCTGTTGGAGTTCGTTTACTGCTACTTGTCTAATGGTCTGTCGGGAGTTTTTCGGTTTTGGGAAGTCTTTGGGCAGTTGAGGTCCAATCCTGAAAGTGAACGGGGAGTTCGCCTGTTTTTTTGGGACCAACATTAATGGTTCATGTGTCTCTTCTTTTTGTTTGTTCGTTATGGAGGGTCGGTTTAAATTTTTTGTTTTGTGGTTGTGTGCTGTGATTGGCGATCGTGGACCTTATCCACTTCCAGCAACCGAAGATCAGGTGAGGTTAAGTGCGGTTGTGTTGTTTGTGGGTGTGAATTCCACTATTACAATATTTGGCGCCCAACGGGCAGCTGGCATTGCAGCCGTGCGAGATTGGTGGCTGGCAGGTGACTGAAGAGAAGGATGGAAGAGGAACTGGTAAGGTTGAGAGAGGAGAATACGTGGTTGAGGGGTGAGAATGAGAGATTGAGGAGTCATTGGAGGAGGTGGAAGGAATGCTAAGAAGTGCAAAAGAAGAAATGAAAGGGGGAGATGAAAGAGTCAGAAGAGAGAAATGGAAGAGAGGATGGATAAAAAGTGTGGGAAGAAATGATGAAAGGTAGGGGTTCAAGGTGGTTTTGAGAAGGGGCTGTTGGAGGCAGGTCTCCAGAATGTGTAAGGGGCAAGAGAGAAAGAAAAGGAGGAAGAAGTAAATGGAAGCGTGGAGTGATGAAAGGAAAGTGATGAGATTAGAAGTAAGAAACGAGAGAATGAAGGCAGGGTAAGGAAAAAGGAAATGAAAGCAAGTGGGAAGGAACGGAGGGAAAGTAAGGATAAGTCAGGAGGAAAAAGGGAAGAAGGGAAAGGGAAAGGAAGTTGTAAGTGAAGGGTAAGGGCGGAAAGGCAGGAAAGAAGGAGAGGGTGAAGGCAGCAGTGATAGTGAGGCAGATGGAGGTGAGTGGATAAAAGTGGATAAAAAGAGGGGGAAGAAGAGTGTAATGAGTAAGATGAATGTAAGTGCGGAAGTGGACTCTTTGTATTCGGAAGAGGGTATGAAAGGACAGAGTGAAAGTAGCGAAAGTGAGAAAGAAGTGAGAAAGGCTATGTATGTGAGGGAGGTACCCCGGTGTGAAAGGTATAATGAGATGTGAATAGGGGATGTGTATGATTTCTATAGGGAGTATGAAAGGTTTTGTCAGGATAAGTACGGAGAGTAAGAGAGTGCACGAGAATTAGAGAATATTTGACTGGGCTTTTGCTTGATATGTATAGGTTATTATGGAGTGTGGGATGCTTGAGTATGACAAGGTGGAAAGCTAGACTAGTTGAGCAAGCTGAGGCGCGATGAAAGCGAAAGTGTTAAGTATAAGAGGAAGAATGAATTTGATGAGGCAAGAATGAAGCTGGGGAACCTTGTCACTGTATGCTTGTAGGTTGAGACGTTGGCAAGGGAAGAAAGTTTGGGATGATGGGATAGATGAATGTAAGGAGTTAGTACGAAGTTGTTAGGACAGTGCCAGATGGAGTTAGAGAATTTGTGAATTTGAAGCGGAAGGAGAAGAAAAGATGGACGTAAATGAAAGGTTGACTTGGAAATTTTGGAAATTGTAGAAGATTATGAGCTTGACAGGGTTATAAAAGAGAGTAGAAGTGTAAGTGTAAGGGCTGGGGTAGATGAGAGAGTACCAGAGTTTGGAAAGCTTTAGATGCGTTGAGGGGGGCCCACGAGAATGGCCGATAGTGTAATAGATAGGAGTGTAAGAGCAAGTAATGTGGAGGTGCCAGTGAGGATGAATGATGGGTTTGTAAGGAACAACGGGGTTGGACGGTTAGGGATAGTAGTGTACAAAGGGGAAGGTCGGGAGTGGAAGTCGAAGTAAGTATTTTAGATGTGGAAGGAAGGACATACAAAGAATGAGTGTAGGTGGGCTTTGGGAGCGTGTTTCGTGGGCAACCGGGACATTTGGTAAGGGAGTGTACGAGCATAGGGGGTTAAATGCTACAGGTGCTGACAGGTCATATTACATATCAATGGCTGTAGGGCACCCTATGAATAATATGTGAACAGTGGTAAGAATGGCATTATGCGAATGTGTTCAGAACCGAGAGCGAAGTGTGACGAATGTGGAATGGAAGGGCATGTATCAAGTGTATGTAGACGATAGAGGGTGACTGTGACAGCGAATTCAGGAAACTGAGTGTGAAGGGGGTTCAAATGGGTGGATCCTCCAGGATGCAAGCTGTGCGGTGATGGCGTACGTGAGGGTTGTTGCATGAGGGGGCTTTTGCTGGAAAGATCTGACGAAAGTGCATGAAGCAATTTGTTTTATAGAGTATGGCAGAAAACGTAAGAACGGAATGATCGTGAAGTTGCGTGATAGGGGTGAGTGCTAAAGTGAAAATGAGTGATGTGCTGTAATATGGATGAATGGGATGGTATGAATAGAACGTATAGCATATGCGGTTTGATATAACTGAGTTGGACTGAACGCAGGTTAGTGAACGGTTGAGGTGAGCCAAAGTGTAAGAGTAAGAGAGCCGTAGGCAGTGATAGACGAAAGTGATTGAAAGCATGAATGAATCGCTGCAAGAATTGGAAAGGTTAATGAGCTTAATGATGGGTTGTTGAAGAATTGGGGAGGTATTTGGGAACGAGTTAGAGGCATAGATGAGATTGTGGATATACCGAGAGTGGTAATAGTGGAAGTGAAGATAGCGTGAATCTGAGAGCAATGTAGAGGAGGAAGATGTGAGTTTAAATGTTAGAAGAGAGAATGACTTGAGAGAATGATTGGCGTGCGTCTGGAACGCCGATTCAGAGGACCTGCTAGTGAGCATCAGTGGGTGTTATGAAGGCGATTTGAAAGAGGTGTGGTACAGTGTTGGTTGGGAAATGCTAAAAGGGGGAGAAATATAGAGGGATGAAGAAATTTGTTTTTATTTAGCATTTCCCAACGTTTTAGGAGAGAGAGAGAGAGAGAGAGAGAGAGAGAGAGAGAGAGAGAGAGAGAGAGAGAGAGAGAGAGAGAGAGAGAGAGCGAGTGTAATTGGTCGCTAGGAGTGGTTCAAGTTGTTGGAGTTCGCTTACGGCGCTGTCTGTCGGTCTGTCGGGAGTTTTTCGGTTTTGGGGAAGTCTTGGGCAGTTGAGGTCCAACCTTGAAAGTGAACAGGGAGTTCATCTGTTTTTTTGGGATCAACATTAATGGTTCATGTGTCTCTTCTTCTTTTTTGTTTGTTCGTTGTTGGTGGAGGGTCGGTTTAAGTTTTTTTGTTTTGTGGTTGTGTGCTGTGATTGGCGACCGTGGACCTTATCCATCTCCAGCAACCGAAGATCAGGGTGAGTGTTGCGTGTTGTGTTGTTTGTGGGTGTGAATTCCACCACAGTTCCAGTCTATTGACATCGCATCCGTGGAGTGAGCTAGAGGGTCTAGATTGGGAGCAACGTAACATGGAAGCTTGTGGTTGCTCTCTGTGGCAAACAGGTCCACCTGGAGACCCGGTACCTGAAGGAAGACAAATCCACTCCTAATGATGCTTGTCCAATGACCATTCCGACTCCAGCGGAGTTGTCCTGGATAGTGAATCTGCAATGACATTCCGAACACCTGCCAGATGGGTAGCTGACAGGTGCCAAAGATGTTTCCTTGCCAGAGAGAAAATTGCAATCATACCTGGGATTGATATGGTCTTAATTTGAGCCCTCTGTTTATACAATGCACAACTACTGCACTGTCCAGTACCAGTCTGATATGAATCTGTCTGGTTGGACGTAGCTTCTTTAGTGTTAGAAATACTGCCATTGCTTCTAGAATGTTGATATGGAACTGGCAGAATAGAGTTGACCACGTTCCTTGAACTTTCTTGTGTTGGGAGTATCCTCCCCAACCGCTCAGGGAAGCATCCGTATGGGATCACTAATGATGGAGGGGAAATTGAGAGGCACTGACCTTGACAAACTCTTGACTGCTGACCACGGTCGAAGCCTTCCTCAACACCGCGGAATTAGAGACATCTTGTCTGTTCCTGCTGTTAGCTCGTTCTATACTCTGTTTATATCCGTCAGTTTGGCTGCAGCAAAATCTGTCACTGACGCTGAACTGAAGAGCAGAACCAGACTCTTTCCTGGCACGACGAGAGTTCTTTGTTTTTTGAGAACTGCCTGGTAGCTTTGGCTATTTCCCCTCCTTGGCTGGCAGACGTGACAGTTTGTGTGTTTAGATCCCACTGATTCTAACCACTGAAACTGGAGCTCCGGAACTAGACGATTTCTTCCCGTTTATTTGAAAACCTAAGGATTCCAGGAAGCTGATCACTATGAATGTTGCTTCGACATCCCCGGCATTGATGCCCGTTATCCAATCGTCCAGGTATGCGGCTAACATAATCCCTGGGCCCGTGAGCTGCTGGACTACTGTCTCTGCCATAATTTGGTAAAAATCCTGGCCATGTTGAGTCCAATGGCATGACTTGAACGAGTATGCTTGTTTCCTAGTCTGAACCCTAGGTAAAGAGAGCAGTTTCTCGCAATCGGGACGTGATAATATGCGTCTGAAAGATCTATAGAGGTGGTGACGGCCCCACGGGGAAGTAGGGTTCGCACCTGCGAGATTGTAAGCGTGCGAAACTTGTCGGACACTGAACAGACGGCCCTGAAATTTCAGGTGTCTCACTTTCTTTATTGCCTTCTTTTGAAGAAGGTCTTACAAAGTCCAGTAAGTCTTTGATGGAGGTTGATGGAATCTGATCAAGGAGGAGGCCCCCGTCTAGGCCCATCCCAGACCTTGAAACCATGCCGTGGGCCCACTTGACTGAAGGTCCAATGGTCCCGGAAGATATAACCTCCTGCCTACCTGAGGAGACTCATTGGATGGAAGAGGACTTACTTCTCTGCCTCCTCGGCCTCCTCTTCCACGGAGAGGTCTAGTTGCAGTCCTACTCTGTATGCTCTGGCTCTGCTCCCCTCGCAGATTCATGCTCGTTGTAGCCTCAAAACGCCCCTTGGCTTCTTCAAACGAAGCGTTGAAGGCTGGGGGACTTGGTGAAGGCTGGCGAGCAGGGGTTTGTTGAGCCGGCCACCAGCATCGTAATCTGCCGAGGCTGATCTTTGAGTGGAGGTCATCCGATCTGGAGACCGGCACAGCCTGGGAAGCGCATAGTTTGAGCCTGGGGTTTCCTATATCTCCTGAACTCCTTTCCTGGATTGAGGTCCTGGCGTCTCGTGGATTTCCCTTTAAAAGGGAGACCAGTGGAGCAAGACTTGATTTGCTCTGCTGCCTCCTCGCTAGAACATTATTGACCTCATCCTCAGGGAAGATGTTAGGTCCCCAGATAGAACTCTTCATGAGTCTATTGGGCTCATGTCTGATAGTGGCGAGTGCTAAGATATGCTTCCGGCAGTTTTGTCTCGCTTAACAGAAAGTCATGCAGGTCCATTGAAATGACGCCAATAGCATTTGTTAGACTCTGGAACAGAGGTCTGTCAGCCTAAGTTATCGCTAAGTAAGGTTACCTCTGTAATGGTGATGGAATGCAGGAGCTTAATTAACCGCACTAGCCCTCAACTCGCTCAGAAGGCCCGAATCCTGGGAAGCTGCTCACTGAACAAGGCAGGCACACTGGGCTCTAGTTTACTCCACAACGTGAATGTAGCCGGAGCTCCGACCAGAATCTAATCTCTGGATAAGAAGGGAGGTGGGACTTTGTCTCCGAGTTGAGGCAGCTGTTTTTAAGTTCTTACCTGACCTACTTACTGTATTCCTTGTTCAGGGTCCAATCTGGGGTCTAGCTCGTGAACAGGGCGCTTACTAATACACCTTGAGTTTCTGACTGCAATTGCTATGTCAGGCAGGAACCTTAATAGAAAAACAGTTGGGCTGAGGGCTGTACTTCAACAAGGGGCTTGCAGATAAACACTTAGGTTTACTTTAAATGGAATATATTTACAATTAAACATGTCAATAAGAAGACTGAGGAATGATAGGTAGATCCAACAGGGGCTGCCACATGGTTAGTTATGCTATCCCTGTTAAAAATTGAAGAGTCTATGATTAATCCTCTTGAAAGGGATACTGAAGAATTGATTGCAGTGGGCTTTTCACTGCAAGAAGCACAAGACAAGTTGGTGTTTCCACAGCCAATGTACTGTCTTATAAAGGAATGATGGAGGGGTCTCGTCGAATTTCACTAGTTCTGGAGGGATGAGTCTAATGGGGAAATGCACAGGTAATGCAACTGGGTGGTCGAAAGGTGACCACGTGGAGGGGTCAGCTCAATAAGGAGCATGCTACCGGGATGTTTCTGAGAGCGACGGCCGCTGTTTCTCGCCTTATATGACCTAGGGGCCTATTTTCCGGATCCTCCCAGAGGTCACTGGGATAGCAAGATGGCTGTTCAGTCACCTCGTTTTCTATGTTGGGATCTTCCCCAAATCCTGGTGACTTCTGGCAACCCATGTTCGCCAGCTTTTATGGGGAACTCAACCTTTTTGGCGGATTTTTGGCAGGCTTTGTCTCCATTCGCCTTTTATCTGAAAAGAGGTATTCAAGCAGTCACCAGGTCTTTAGAAAAAATAAACAGGTGCAGAAAAAGGGGAGCATGGAGAGAAATTTCCATAGGAGTGAGTTTCTCACGCCCTCCTCGGTTAGGTATCAGTGATTATATATATTATATATATATATATATATATATATATATATATATATATATATATATATATATATATATATATATATATATATAAATTTCCATATATATGAGTTATATATATATATATATATATCCTATATATTAGGTATCATATATATACATTATATATATATATATATATATATATATATATATATATATATATATATATATATATATATATATATATATATATATATATATATATATATATATATATATATATATATATATATATATATATATATATACATATACATATATATATATATATATATATATATATATATATATATATATATATATATATATATATATATATATATATATATATATATATATATATATATATATATATATATATATATATATATATATATATATACATATATAGAATATTTATATATATATATATATATATATATATATATATATATATATATATATATATATATATATATATAGAATTTATATATATATATATATATATATATATATATATATATATATATATATATATATATATATATATATATATAATGTTGCAGTGCAATATTATAATGTTTGGAAAATAAAATCAAACAAAATAAAAATCTTTCAAGCATATATGCAAGAGGGAAAATTTGTTAAAAGTATATGTGTGAGTTATTACTGCAAAGACAGGTCAGTGAGACCTGGGATTGTGACCTGAGACACCTTACCACAGGCTGGGTGTGAAGGAATTAAATGAATTAGCTAAACTAACCTTGACTGAGTCAAAGTTTGGAATAAGCCTCATGAACAAATAAAATAGCTATAGAATCATTAATGAAAACTCATAAACTACATTTTCCACCATTAATGAATGGTTTTGCACCACGACTTCCATGTTATGGCAGATTAATTCATTATTTGAGTCAACACTTTCACTGCAATGACTTATTTCCAATGAAGGCTTTCCATCTGCTAACCCATATCACAAAATCTTTTTTGTTTACAGTACAAGTTTCCATGTGAATTTTTCTACATGACACAGTTATTTGATATAAAAAACAATTTCTACATTCCAATTTGCTCAATATAACCCAAAAATATAAAAATTTAGACAAACAAATAAAACTAACATGACAGAAAAAGGCTTTCGCCAGACCAAGCTCTTACCTCTTCGTACTCTCTCTGTCAACTGCAGCAAGAAGGCTCGATCCTTAACTTCCAGCTCTAGCTGCTGTCGCAACACCTGAATCATTTCAGCTCGCCCATCAGCCATACTCTTGGCGCAATATACCAAAATCCTGAAAATAAAACATTTTAATGTACAGCAATCCCTACTAAAAGGTCCATGGGACGAAGATACAATGTTGCGTAGTGGAAATTTGATTGTACACTGGGCTACTATGGAATCCTAGCCCAACCTTGCTTACGTGAAATAAGCACACTCATGAAGCAAATAAAACCTTTCAAATTAACAGAAGAAAAACAATATAGACTGCAATATAAATTAAATCCAGTAAAACATTCTTGAAATACATCAGGTAATTCTTTACCGAAAGTATTTTCTATAATGTAAAAAATAAGCATTAGGTTACACAGACTATTATGGGAACCTGTAAAGCAGTAATCTCTCAATTATCCAGATTAATAGCACCAAGACCCTGTTGGATAATGACAAAATCCAGATAACATCAAGTAAAAAGCTCTGCAGGTGCAAACAGCAACTCCATACCCTTACCCCTGTTACCTTGTCAATATCAAGTAAGCATAAATATTCAACCACAACACTTTAATCTGAAATATTGATGTAAAAAGAAATTCACTAGCTTATTTACCTGGATGCACAATATCTGATCACTGACATTATCTGGACACAACCCGGCCCCATGCTTGGGATCTTAGAAGTTGATACTTCTCTGATGCTTGTGGTGGGGACAGAAGGCGCATCCTTGCCAGGATTCTTAGAGAGGAAGTAGTTTTATGATGCTAATGGCATGACTTGACGTTAAGACACTCGACAACCTTGGCTTGGTTCTGCTCTGCACAGGGTAGTGCATGCTTCTGGGGGGCCCCTCGACTTGGGACCATCTTGACATGGTAAGGGGGGCTCTTGAACTCCTGGAATTTGTTCCCAAGTTCGAGTCCAAGAATCCTATATATTTACTAATTAATCTGGGTTAAGTGTTGTGGAACTTTCCACTTTTGGTAAATTTGACTTTACTTGATAAATAGGAAAAGGTATCATAACTGGGACTGGGGTTTATATCCAAAGCAAAGCTAATAATAGGAACTATGGTAGGAACATCAACTATCCGATAATGTTGCTCAAGGGTTGAACTATTTTGCAGAGCTAGGCCATGGATTCCAGGGGTGGTCAGGTTCTGGGGATAGGACTTTTGGCATTCTGTCCAGTTGCCCATAATATGATTAGGGTGGGAATGGTTGTAGTAAAACTCTGTCTCAACATATGGGTTTGGCTTACACTTGGGCCACCATAATTGTGTTGTGTCATCCGCTGTGGGGTAGGGTAGGGGGCAGGAATGTGGGAATCAGCTCTAACTGGTGGCCTTGAAAGGCTGATGATATATTTTAAAGGTTTTCAGCTGTACTTAACTTTTTTTTTTTTATTCAATCTTTATGAGTAGAGATAAAGAATCAAGTACCCCTGGACCCTTTGATGATGTCCTTTTGGCACAGATGACCTCTGCACCCTCCTCTGACAACCTGTATTTGGACAAAGCTAGGAAATATTCTAGTGCAATTACACTGGAACCTTATGCTCCAGCATGAAGCCAAAGGGAAATTCACCAGAAATGTGTATGAAATAAGACCAAGGATGTTTGAAACTTATGAAAAGTATTTGACCTTTAATCTGGAAGATTCTAATTGTGACATTTATAATATGTACAGAGACATTGTGAAGTGTTGTGGCCGAGAGCATAAGATATCATCTGACAGTAGAATCGGCCTCAGCAATATAAAGAGAAAAATTAGAGCATTATTGCATCTTGGAGGATTTAAGGTAGACTGCTCAGTACATGTAAATGGCTTCCACTGTGGCTTCCTACCAGTTCATCAGAGTCCTATCGCTAATATATTCCCTAGGAGAGGGGTATCATTATCTGACAAGGTCTCTTGTAGACAATTGGTTACAGGAAAATTTTCATAAAATTAGAGCTTCAGTTTTCCATACTCAGACCCTGACAATTCCACTGAAGAAAGAAGTGGAAGCCATTATCTCTTACATCTTTCTATATGAGTACTCTTTCTACTTGATGTTCTAAATATATAATTATATATTTAGATTTCTTGCTGTTTGGGAGATGGTCTTGTAATTTACCTTACAAGTCTGTGCACTTCCCTATTCAACTTGATGCGGGGCTGGTGGATTTCACCAGCTACTTTTTTAATGTTGTGCACACCCAAACTTTTATGCACTGCTGGATTAGCAGCACATTCTTCAGTTGCTTACTGGGATAAATGTACATCACACCTATTGCAAGAGACAAAAATAATAGGAGTTTCTCTCTCTCTCTCTCTCTCTCTCTCTCTCTCTCTCTCTCTAAGCTCTTCCTTGGGTGAGTCGGTAGAGTTGTGGCCTAGCACTCGCTAGGCCCGAGTTCGGCTCTCCGGCCGGCCAGTGAAGAGTTAGAGGAATTTATTTCTGGTGATAGAAATTCATTTCTCACTATAATGTGGTTCGGATTCCACAATAAGCTGTAGGTCCAGTTGCTAAGTAACAAATGGGTTCTTAGCCACGTTAAATAAGTCTAATCCTTCGGGCCAGGCCTAGGAGAGCTGTTAATCAGCTCAGTGGTCTGGTAAAACTATGGTATACTTAACTTTTTCTCTCTCTCTCTCTCTCTCTCTCTCTCTCTCTCTCTCTCTCTCTCTCTCTCTCTCTCATGAAGAGAGGCATTAGGATGACGCACTTTTTCATTGATTGGTGCAGTATGCACAGTATTGGATAAAATTTTCCCCAAAACAGGTAACGGTAGCTTACTGGCTTTTATGGGAGACTTGTTCTGAGGGTAAATGCACTGGAGATATCGGGCTTTTCTTTGTCTAGAGAGGTATCACGTGCCTTATAGAGCTTACTAATAGCAGAAGAGCAACCGACTACGGCAGGGTTAACACAATGTTCCATAATCATGTGACAGGGTTTCAGAACTTTAGCAAAATTTTTGCCCTGCTTTAAATCTATCCAACATAGCCCACACTAGTAAGTTCTGCATTTGATTTGTAGAGAGCAGCCTCTTCATTTTTGCACTTCTTGAAAGAGTTTTGTCAGTGGGTATATGACCCATCTTACAACTGATACAGTAAGCAGATGAAGTTCTGACAATATGTTCCGGGAATAATCATTTGTCACATAGTTTGGCATTTTTACATTCAGAAGAAGGGTAAACAAATTCATAACAATCGCAGTAAGGTAAAATCTATACATAAGTAATTTAAAGGGTCTTTAGAAGTGAGTATGACCTTTACTGTCTCTGGATTGGATTGGACTGGAATATAAAATTGAGAGTCAAAAGGCCAAGCACTGGGACCTATGAAGTCATTCAGTGCTGAAAATAGTATTAAAGATGAGATATACAGTTTAAAAAATATTTACACAATCATACACGCACAAATATAAATTCATATGCTCAAAA
The DNA here is from genome assembly GCF_040412425.1 of Macrobrachium rosenbergii. Taxonomy (NCBI): domain Eukaryota; kingdom Metazoa; phylum Arthropoda; class Malacostraca; order Decapoda; family Palaemonidae; genus Macrobrachium; species Macrobrachium rosenbergii. The sequence continues at coordinate 3,732,150 of NC_089742.1, read as the reverse complement.
AAGACATTTACACAGATTAATACTTAGTGTATTTATACAAAATTATCAACAATCTTGACTGCATATAAACAAAGTTAACAATTGTGCATGCATATAAAAGCTGAAATCAAAATAAATCAGTATAAAAATGAAATCTTAAGAGTTACATAAATGAATAAAATCTATACCTGATATAGAGCTTTAAATCTCCTAAAAATGACATTAAGCTTAATATGTCACAGTTATCGCCTACAATTTCAACTGTCTTTACCAATCAAATGATGGCTTCAACAAGTCTGATGATCCAACTGACAAGCCACCACACCAGTATGAGCTTAACAGTCAGGCTGGCCTGACAATGCGCACACACTGGCGCATTTTCTCTTGATAGGATAAATCTGTCTTAAAAAGGACAAGAAAGCCTCATTCCATAGTCTCTATAAGTCTGATAAGACAAGTTATATTTTTTGTATTTCCCGTTTTGTGAATTTTGTTAGTTTTATCTCACGCCATTCCTCCTAAAATAAGGTCTAATGATAATTTTCACGTCAGTGAGGGGCACCTTCTTGTAATTCAAGTTATTTGACAAAACTATTTGCTTTGCTCCCTCGTCTGCTACCTTGATTCCCTCAATATCAACATGGGCTGGAACCCAACAAACCATTCAAGAATTTTTATCAAAATTGGATTAGTAACATTTAAAAAATTTGAAGCTGACAAGTTACCAATCGTCAGAGCGGACTGTAAAATGATAACCCCTAATAAGATATGTTTCCTCTAGAGTTTTCTCAATGGCCGTCTGCTTTGCTGTAAAAACTGGTGTGTAGTTTGACACTCCACCTGATCTGGTGCCTCCTTTATGAATGCAGTTAACACCTCGTATTTATGGGGGATGCGTTCCAGACACCCGCCCCCCACCCCCCGCGAAAAATTAAAATCTACGAATACTTCCTAATCCCCCCCCCTCTCTCTAATTAAAAATGCTTATAACTGCATGTCTTGAAAGTTCAAATACCAAATGTATACTTAAAGTATCATCCTACATCAAATATACCTTAAATTATTATCTTATTACTGTACTAATCTTTGAAATTATATTATTAATATTACTTCAAAGTCATCTTAAACATTAGTACCCTTAAAAATATATACATACTACTTCTAACCCTTCCAGCCAAATCAAAAAGAGAGAGAGTTACCACTACGACAAATTCAGCCAGCCTTGTACTGGCAGGAGAGAGAGAGAGAGAGAGAGAGAGAGAGAGAGAGAGAGAGAGAGAGAGAGAGAGAGAGAGAGAGAGAGAGAGAGAGAGAGTTTATCTCTTTAATCTCTCTCACGACAAAAAAAATTAGTGTTTGTCTTCTAAAGATGTATTTCCTGTACTACACCTTTTTAAAATAAAGTACTATGAACACACACACACACACACAGTATCTTTTCCTGAGAGAGAGAGAGAGAGAGAGAGAGAGAGAGAGAGAGAGAGAGAGAGAGAGAGAGAGAAGGGCTGAACTGAGTATCTATTTATCTATCTATCCATTCCTCACATTCTACCCTTTGGAGAGAGAGAGAGAGAGAGAGAGAGAGAGAGAGAGAGAGAGAGAGAGAGAGAGAGAGAGAAAATAACATCTTACGATATCAAGATTGAAATCCATGAGCCTCTAAGGGCAACACTTCTTCCCCTCTGGCCAATATGTCAAACTGTCAAGTAAATTGACATTTACCCTCCCCCCCCTTTCTCAAGTCAAGGATAAAAAGATGGGAATTGCTATTTGTTTGTTTAAAATGTTAAAAAATAATTTACTACACAAATGCAGGGAAAATATATATTATATTACCATTATTATTATTTAATCTTATTAATCTTATTATTCGAAAATTAGTACTTATTAGGTAAATCATTTATCATACAAAAGAAACATACGTACATATTACATGTCAGAAAAATTCTCCCGTCTAAATAAAAGAGAGAGAGGGACTTATTTTTTTTATTTAGTTATTATTTTAATCTTATTAAACTTAATATTAATATTTGAAAATTAGTACTGTAAATCATTATCTTAAAATGTACCCTCTAAAAATGGTTATACTATCATCCTGAAACACTTATATATCATTTTAATACAATTTTAATAGCACTTTAATATAATTTTAATATTTCAATAGTATCAATTCTGAGCATCTATCTTTGCTTTAATGAGGTCTGGGTCCGTCCTGAATGGAGTGGAGAAAACCAGCTTCTCTCTCTCTCTTTGAGTTACATATTTTATCTTACATTATTATTATTATTATTATTATTATTTATTATTATTATTATTATTATTATTATTATTATTTGAAAACTGGTAAATAATTTTGTCATAAAAAATGTATTTAGCCATGAAAATAACATAAAAATACACTAATTAGTGAATATTTCTCAACGAAAAAGTCGACGAATTGCCGAATTTTTGGCGAATAATTTATATAAAGATAAGTTCCACAGAAAATCCTGCGAATTGGTGGGTCCACGAATCATGAGGAGAACGCGAATACCTTCGGGAGTTTACTGTAACAGCACAGGGCACTCTTTCAGGTGTTTTTAAGGCATGAGCAGAGATGTTTATGGTGCCTTTACACAATTCATCATGTTCAAGGAATACAATTTTAATTTTTCTTTGGATTTATTCTTCTTATTTAGAATTTTCTTACAAATAGAAGTTCAGGAATCATCCAAGGGGAAATTTATTACACCCAGATGGTTAGGTTTTTTGCTGAATTATCGTATTATGATACATCACCTCAAGTTTTTATCTGAAGTGGTCTTGGAATGGTCTTTCTAAACTTTTCTTGACTGCACTCAACAAGAATTTTGGCAGCAGGGTTGATTGATATGCTGCTCTTCAAAAGCATTATGTTCCAAGTTCTTGCTACTCAGATCCAAAGAAAGTTCATCAGTATCCACTAAAAGACTTTCTACTGGAGATGTCCTGAAAAGCCCAGAATAGATTCTAAGGCCTGTATTGTGAACAATATTCATTCCCTTAAGTTTTGACTGACATGCTGTGGCATATATTTGACATCCTAAGTCAAGCTTAGTCCAGCACAAGGAGTAATGGAGTTTAAGAAAGAGATTTCATAGAAGCTTCCCAGTTATATCAGGAGACAATTTTTCAAGATATTTTGAGATGTTTTAGTTTCAATTCTTAAATTATCGTCATGGCTAAACCACGTAAACATTTGAGGCCTAAGTCAACCCTAAAAATTTTACTTCTTGCTCAATTTGTAATATATTTTCCACCTAATTTCAAAGTTGGAAGAGTTTCTTGTTTTGTACCTCTTGAGAAACAGACAGCACTGTTTTAGTAATCGAAAATTTTAAGCCATTCATATTTTCCCAGTTTGTTTTAGCAATCATAGACTTTTGCAAAAGTCTGCATGCATCATGAGAATCATATCTAGTTACATGAATTGCTACATCAACAAATACTTAGCATTTAACAGGATGTTCAGTAACTTCAGTGATACTGTTTATGGCAATGGCAAAATATGTTACACTAAGCGCACTGTCCTGTGGAACTCCTTCTTGAATAAATGAAGATGATATTATGTTTACTACCCTCACCTTGATTAGCCTATCAGACAGAAAGGAATTTAAAAGTTCCTTTCGCGTTATATCCATTTCATAGAGTTGTTTCACAATTCCTTGATGCCAAGTGATATCATATGCTTTTTCTAGGTCAAACAGATACCTATTGTTTGACAAGAGCTGGCAAAACTTCACTGAATTTGGCTGGAAGGCTGAAGTGAAGGATCTAAAGCAGATCTATTTTTCATGAATCAAAACTAAAAGGGGAATAAAAGATCATTGTATTCAAGATGCCATATCACTGTAATGTTAATAATTTTTCCCATTAATTTACAAATGCAGCTAGTTACAGCAATTGGACTAAAACTTTAGGAATCTGAATAAGTAAGATCTTCCAGCTTTCTGGGAGAACAACAGTTTCCACACATCTTTTTTTATTATCTTTAAAAGAAAACATCTGGAAGCTTCTGGAAGATGTTTTAGCATGTCATAAAGGATTGTGTCCTTTCCTGGAGATGTTGGCTCAGCAGAGGATAGTAGCTCTCTGTTGGGTGACCCGGTAGAGCTGTGGACTGTCACTCGATGGGCCGGAGTTCAATTCACCCGGCCAGCTGATGAAGTGTTAGAGGAATTTATTTCTGGCGATAGAAATTAATTTCTCGCTATAATGTGGTTCGGATTCCACAATAAGCTGTAGGTCCCGTTGCTAAGTAACCAATTGGTTCTTAGTCATGTAAAATAAGTCTAATCCTTCGGCCCAGCCCTAGGAGAGCTGTTAATCAGCTCAGTGGTCTGGTAAAACTAAGGTATACTTAACTTAGCAGAGGATAGTGCATCTCCCAGTTCTCTCAGTGCAAATTTTGCATTACAAGCCTCATTGTTATTTATACTACAGTCCTCATTGTTATTTATACTACAGTTCAATGTCATTTGGGAATTCCTTAAGTGCTGAAACTGAAAGAAGTTATCAGTGCTATGAATTTTACATAAATGACCCAGCTTTTCTGCAGCATCTTTTAAGTATCAGTAGAAGAAATGTATTTTTCTGATAATTTTCTGACGTTCTTCCACATTATTCGAGACAGTGCTTTTGAATTTACTCAATTTCATAAAATACAGCAAAGGTTCTTTTTCAGCTTTACAAAAATAATGTCTTCCCTTAGCCAGGTTGTGACAGTATATTTTCTTGGCTGTTGGATAGACTGTATTCTTGAACTTTCTAGAACATTTTCTATAGTATATTTTCTTGGCTGTTGGATAGACTGTATTCTTGAACTTTCTAGAACATTTTCTAATCATTTTACATAATTACTCATTGTCTTACTCCACCATGGAATTGTAGGTCATTCCGGTTTACTTCATTACTGTATTGGAATAGATGCTCAGGCACTTTCAAGAACTTTCAGTAAAACCAATGCAATCACTTAGGTGAGAGTCAAAAGATTCAAAATTTTCTCTACATTGACAACTTTACTATATTTTTCCCAATCTACCTCCCAATTCAAATTTTAAGATAACAGGATAAGGGTCATTACCAAATAAAAATTCACCCACTGCTATGTCCATGTATAATTCACAAAAATAGATTGAGAACATATACAGTACTAAGGGCAATGGGTGATTAACTGATTGATTAATTGTGGGTTATCTGGCGTCACAACTACCAGGGTTACTGACGCCGAAGGCCAATGGGTGATGTTGATCCTATGTGTGTATGTATTTACATATACATATGTATATATATATACAGTCCCGGTTATCGGCAATGCGGTTTTACGAGGCTCATCTAGCAACGAAAATCGCCGATTTCCGGCAATTTTCGGCGCCAAAAATCGCCGATTACCGCTTATCGGCGCCGATAAATACCTAACAGAGGTGCCGATCTCCGGTTATCGGCACCGACAACCACCAAAAATGGCCGATTTTTGGTTATCAGCAATTTTTGCTTATCATCACACTGTTGGAATGGAACCCCTGTGAATATATATATATATATATATATATATATATATATATATATATATATATATATATATATATATATATATATATATATATATATATATACATATATACATATATAATGTATAATATATATATATATATATGTATATGTAATGTGTGTGTATATGTGTATATATATATATATATATATATATATATATATATATATATATATATATATATATATATATATATATATATATATATATATATATATATATATATATATATATATATATATATATATATATATATATATATATATATATATATATATATATATATATATATATATATATATGTATATATATATATATATATATGTATATATATATATATATATATGTATATATATATATATATATATATATATATATATATATATATATATATATATATATATATATATATATATATATATATATATATATATATATATATATATATATATATATATATATATATAGTCTCAATTAGGCCAGTACTTGGAAATCTTAGCTTAATGATAAATAATATTGCCAAGACCAGGAAGAACATTCTTTATTGTAATAGCTTTCGAGGTATAAAACCTCATCATCAGGCTGAAAAAACCAACAAGGATGAGAATCAATAAAATTACAATAAAATGAATTGTCATAATAAATCTTCAGCAAAAATACTAACGAAATATATAAAATGAACAAGTAAATACAAACTAAAAGGGTGAGACGTAAAATAACGAAAAATTAAAAACACAAACATAAAAATATGAAAATAAAACTAAGGTGAAATGTAAACAAACTACCACTCACAAAGTAAAATATTTAACGACCTACTCAAGTACCTACTATGAAATTACACGATAGCTAGTTGAATACCAGACGAGTTGTTGTTCAATTCGGCTTCATCTTTTTTAATAGTCAGCGATTCTGAAATTAAAAGGTCCAGTCTATTTGAAAAAGACAGTACCCGAAAATCCAGGTCAGTGAAAGGATGGTCCTGTGCTAAACTGTGTTCTCTAATGGCAGAAAAGGGTGGTTTGGAAAGGGGAAACCTAGTTCTAATAGAAAGACCTCTGTGTTCCAAAATTCTGTGTCTGAGCCAGCAGGAACTGGATCCCACGTATCGCAGACCACACTGCGAACAAGTGAACAAGTAAACGACACAGGAATTAAGGTCTAAAGGCAGAGTAGGCTTCTCTCTCAAAAGTGATCTTATTGTAAAAGGGTTACAGAAAACAAACCGAAAACTAATTTGAGGGAAACAATGCTTAAGTATTTCTTGTAACTTTTTTTCGGACCATGTAGCTACTATGACCAAGGTAAGGCAATTTAATGTACTTTACATCTTTACTAGCAGTACTGTACACCGGTATGGGACAAAACTTTTCATTTAAAATATTTCTGGAGGAAAACCATATCTCGATGAAATAAATTAAAATCACAACAAACACTGTAGGCTCTTCTTATACAACTTTGGCGAAAAACTGAGGTAATTCAATCCCAAGCCAGTAAAAGTACTTTTCCTATAAACAGAGGTCTCAAATTTGCCACTATTTCTGTATACCTGTACATCTAAAAATGACAACTTTTTAAATGAAAAGTTTTGTCCCAGTTGATAATAAGTTAAATGATCCCGTGGGCTCGAACCAACGAAGGACAAGAACTCAGGACTACAGTGGACGCCTTAAACCACAGGGCCAGCGAGTGAGGTATAAGGTGGATATCGGCCCCATCTACAAATCCCGTGAACTCAGGTGTTTGTATTTAGAGACGATATCCACTCACCTCTGCCATGTTGACCATGTAGTGCATTTGTCAGTCCGCAGCCATATTATGACTTTTTATCATGGTCATCATGATATATATATATATATAATATATATATATATAATATGTAATATATATAAATATATATATATATATATATATATATATATATATATATATATATATATATATATATATATATATATATATATATATATACATACATACATATATATATATATATATATATATATATATATATATATATATATATATATATATATATATATATATATATATATATATATATATATATATATATATGAATGTCTTTTTCCTGTAATACCAGTGTAATATGAATATAAAAGGCCCATAAAACACTATTTAAACATTGCAACCATATATTTCAGGCACTTGCTTCTGTTCTCCTGTTCACTGGTAGAATATGGACAGATAAGATGTTACAAGATGTTACAAGGGTATATATACAAAACATCTTATCTGTCCATATTCTACTAGTGAACAGGGGCACAGAAGCAAGTGCCCCCAAATATATGGTTGCAAATGTTTAAATAGTGTTTTATGGGTTTTATATATATATATATATATATATATATATATATATATATATATATATATATATATATATATATTTTAGTCAAAGGGAGTCATGAGCCTCATGCAGTTACGTCTGCATTAGGCAGCGCTCAAGCAAATCCCTTATCAGAGAACTTATAGCACAGGGTTGGCACGTATTCATTCCGGTTAACGGAAACTTGTCACTATTGTGATAGGATATCAGGTCTCAGGGGTCTGCACTTTGACCCCTATCCGCTGCATTGATGAATCAATTCATGGCTAAACATCTCCACTGGTTACACCTTTCCATTTGTGCTTCCGTGGCTAGTTCGAATGAATCGGTCAAAACCTGACTTTCATGCGCATGTTGCCAACCCAATGTTTTCTAGCCGCTTTTTTGGTGTGTGTGGTAAAAATCTTTTCAATGGGACTGTCATAATTTGAAGGATTTCAACTTCATTTGGCATGGAATCTTCATCTCAGTCAACAGGGAATAAGATAAGTACCTGCCCTACCGCAGTCACAAAATTTAGTCCTGCTTAACTAATATTTTCATATATTTTTTAGTGTCCGAAATGGTGGATCGGGAGCGTCATACCGTCACCCGTATTTAGGCGAGGATTCTGCCTTAATTAAAGCGAAAAGCATAGGTTAGGGTAGGATTTTTAGATTTAGCATGTCAAAAAACCCTAGCGTGAACTGTTAAACATGCTTGGAAAGTTTATATAAACCTGCTTGTTATGAAATTATCGATAGCCCAAACGCTAGTGCTAGCGCTAAAGTTAGGCTAACCTTTGCTACTTTTAGGTTTACAGAAGCGGATGATAGCCGCTTTCGGTACTTAAGGTAATTCTTTTTAGTGTTATTTATGTGACATAACTATATTTTGGGCATTTTGATAGAGTTTTTTGTGTAAAACCTCTGATTGATGTCCCATTATCAGTGTGGAAAAACAATGCAAGCTTCTGGAACATTCTAGAAGGTTCCATCGAAGCTCTGTCGAAGCCTTCGACTCAGAATCATTTCGTAACGAAAATTGCATATGATACACTGGCTCCCATTCGAGTTACCAGATACCTCAAGTCGAATTATTTCGAAATAGTAGCTTTTCTCATGACGAATTGATTCGAAATAGTAACTTTTTTATGTCGAATTGATTCGAAATAGCAGCTCTTTTATGTCGAATAGTGTAGTATAGAAATGAGTTATGAACTCAAAAAAAGATGTGTCGTTCTATTAGCTGTAAGGTTGTTGCCATGCACCAATGAAGTCGTGAGTATCAATTCTTACCAACGTTATTAGTCTGGGGCGATCGATGCCATATATTGGATATACCTAGATCCCCTTGTCTAGGCTAAGCCTACATGGTAGCCCACATTCTTGGTCTATGATACCCTCGACTTGAATGGCATGGATTTACCTGTTGCTCTGTCATAGAACTGACATAATCCCAATACCATTCGACTTCCTTGTTCCTGATCATAGACTGCCCTTCAGTTGTAGCTCTCCCCCAGTGAGTAACCCCCCCTATTTCCCCTGTGCCTAGCACCCATTGGAGGCGAGCCTCGAACAGGGATGTCGACTGGGCATGAATCCAGCCATTCGAGATAGTAAAATGAACGTCACTTCATTCGAGAATATAAAAAGAGATAGTAGGATGAATGTCACCTCATTCAAGAATATAAAAATTATATGCTCGTTTTATTTCATGATGTAATGGCTTATATAACATAGCTCCTTAAACATTTTAGGGGTTTTTCATAGTATTATTTTCTTTTATAGGCTTTGCCAAATAAGTGCGCTAATGCCGCCTGTAAGAAACGGATACACTCCATCAAGACTCAGCATGAGTTTTGTCAGGGGTGTGCTCCCTGCAGTGTACAGGGTACGGACCATCCATACTGGAGTCCGGGTGTGACATATGTACTGAATGGCTGTCATGGGCTCGCACGGGCGATCACACTGTTTCTGGCTCTATGGCAAATATTAATATACAACATTTAAGAGCATGGGTAAGAGGATTCTCCAAAATCGGCCCAAAAGGTCCTCTTGGCTACTTGTCAGACAAAGGTGTAAGAGATTTTCTCTTCCCCACGGCCAGAATTCAGTCGGTCAGGGGTTATGAGAACTCACCTGATGATGTCGTGGTGGATCCTAATGCATCCACTGTGGTGGCCCCCTTCATACCGGAGGATGAAATCGATTTGGGAGAATCTGAAAATCTGGATGATGAGGGGGATCTATCTGATGCTGAGCCTCGACCCCCAATAGATCAACCGATTCCTGGCAGCATCCCTAGTAAATCGGCTCCTATGGACGTCGATGAGGATAATGTTTCAGTCCGCACAACTGCCTCTACTAAGAGAAAGTTTGCGGCACAAGAAGCTAGGATGTCTGCAATGGAATCAAAGCTGGACAAGTTGATAGAACTACAACTTGCAAAATCTTTGGATACAGGGGCTCAGGGACAGACTCTGGAGCAAGCACAAGTGTCAGATCCACCCATTAATATAGATGATTTCCCAGATTTGAGAGTGGTGGAGGACGAGCCAGAGCAGTATAATCCCTGGGTGGTGGCATCACGGCTAGCTAGAGCGGTGGATGGCATCTTCTATGATAGTGATGTATGCACCCCTCTAGCTAGGTTAGAGTTTGCAAAACCTTTTGTCCACTTCAAAGGTAGTAAGTTTACTTCGATGCCAAACACCTAAGACTCTGGCTATGGTACCGGAGGAAACCATGAGTTTTACCCAGGATCAGGCGAAGGGCTTCCTTTCTAATATCTGCCAGGACCTAGGAGGTAGTGCTCTGGGCACCCAGGTTCTTGCTAGAAACCTTCCTGCCTGGTAAGTACCAGTTGGTGAGAAGTTCCAATCTATCACCAATAAACTGTTCAAATCTTGAGAAAAGAACTGGGTAGAGTCAGCCGCCCATGTGACGAAGTTCTCTTTAAAGGAACTCCAGGACTTTGGAACAGTTCTGCCAGATCCCATGGACGACATAACAAAACCATTAGCAGGCTTCACAGAGGTGGTGAAGAAAGGCAAATTTCTAGCAAACCATGCCTGTTCATGCTTTTTTGCGGACACTCCTTACCTTGCCCACACCCTGTGTGTTCAGGAGTTCGAGGCGAGGAAACTATTAATGTCCTGCATTACAACCTTGACGTTAATGGAATCTCAGACATACCGCTGTGACCAGCAAAGAGATTCAGTGCTCCAAAGGTTACAAATTCGGAACATGGGCCCAATCTTTATTCACCTTCTGGAGTCTTGGGTTGCGTCCAAATTAAAACTTAGACGTCAAGCCCTGAAATTCGCTGACCAGAAGTCTATGCCAGTAAAGGAGCTCCTCTTCGCCTCCCTTATGTGTAGTGACCTCTTCCCTAGGGACCTAGTAACCAAGCTGAATAATATTGCTACCCACCGAGGTATCAAATTTGAGGAGTTACTAGGATATGACCCAGAAGCAGACCCAAGGGGGGTAAAACACAGGAAGAAGCAACAATATAAGAAGGCTTTTAAAGCATCAGCTCTTCCTGCGCCAGACCCAGGACAAGGTCCCTCTTCCCAGAAACAAATCCCTATGGCGCACTCTCAACCATCCTTGAAGAGCAGCAGTGCACTGCCATCTCAACAATCCCAATTTAGGCAGTTCCAGGAGGCTCGAGGCGGTCATGGAAGAGGCAGATCCTTTCAAGGGAAGAAAGGTAATGGGAGGACAAGGTGGTGGTAGAGGTCAATTCAACAAATGAGACATTTCAGGTTGGGGGCAGACTGAAGAGGTTCCAGGAAGCCTGGAAAGTGTCCCCTTGGGCCTATCAAGTGGTATCGAAAGGTCTGCACTGGGATTGGAAGGGCCCCTTCCACAACAAATACTTTCATCAGCGCAGCACAAAAGAGTCGATCCTATTTGTGAACAAAATGCTAATAAAGGACACAATAGAGAAATGCCACTTTATCAGGTTCCAGGGGAGGCTTTTCAGTGTTCCAAAGAGGGACTCTCAGGAAAGAAGAGTCATTCTGGACCTCTCTGTCCTCAACAGAGCAATAAACTGTCCCAAATTCAAAATGCTGATGATAGATTAGATAAGACATACCTTGCCAAAGGACAGCTACACCTCTTCTATCGACTTGAAAGACGCATATTGGCACATTCCAATCCAACCTCATTTTCGCCAGTATCTAGGATTCCGTCTGGGTCGCCAGTCGTACAGATTCAAAGTGGTGCCATTCGGCCTCAATGTAGCCCCCAGAGTGTTCAAAAAATTGACCAAAGTGATCTTAGAACAACTAAGACTACAGGGGTGAATGTCATGGCGTATCTGGACGACTGGCTGATCTGGGCGGAATCAATAGAAGTGTGTCTAGAAGCATCCCGAATAGTGGTTCAGACCTTGCAGGACTTCGGGTTCCTAATCAACTGGGAAAAGTCACGGCTGAAGCCAGAAAAGAAGTTCAGATGGCTAGGCCTACAATGGTGTCTGGAAAGCAGAAAGCTAGCCCTACCAGAGACCTCCAGGAGGTCAATAGTAGATCAGGTAAAGAGGTTCAGAAAAGCCAAGAGTTTTTCCAGAAGGAACCTAGAAGTGCTGCAGGGCAAACTACTACTCGCATCAATAGTAGATCCAGTCTTGAAAACGACTTTGAAGGATTTGAACCAGATTCTCATTTTAAAGGCAAACAAATCATTCAGAGACCACAAGGTCCTGATGAAAAGGATGTGCAAGACAATGCTCAAACCGTGGGCATCAAATCAGGCCCTGAAATCTTCAGTACGGCTAGTCCCGAAACCAGTCTCAGTGACCATTCATACTGATGCTTCCGCAAAGGACGGATGGGGAGGACACTCAGATCAGAACAAAGTGTCCGGAAAGTGGTCGGGAGCCCTCAAATCTTGCCATATTAATATCAAAGAAATGATGGCAGTGCTCCTGTCACTCAAAGGACTGAAACCCAAGAGGGGATCTCACACTTAGTTATTCATACACAATAAGCTGGTGGTACAATGCTTGAAGCGTGGGGGATCAAGGTCAAAGCCATTGAATCATATAGTGCTGGGGATCATGAGATTAGCTCAGGTGAAGAAATGGACTCTGTCAGCATCCCACCTTGCGGGAGCTCAGAATGTCCTAGCGGACTCCCTCTCCAGATTCAAAGCACAGGAAGGGGAGTCGGAATTGGACAGCAGGTCATTCAGTGGGATCCTCCAAGATCACCCATATCTTCAGGTAGATCTGTTCACAACACGTGACAATCACAAATTACCAAATTTTGTCATCCCTTATCACGACCTTCAAGCAGTGGCCAGAGACGTGCTTTCACTGGACTGGAACCTGCTGGGGAACATTTACCTGTTTCCCCCAATGAATTTATTAATGAAAGTAGTACAACTCCTCAAGAAGTTCAAGGGGAGGGGAGTATTGATTGCTCCAATGTGGCCGAACAGCCCTTGGTTTCCAACCCTACAGAAGCTGACTTTTCATCACAAGCCACTACATCTTCCTATTCTTTCCCAGCAGGTTCAAGGGATAACTGTCTACGCCTCCTCCTTTCTGACGAAAAGCCTTCACGTGTGGACTTTCTCAGATCCCTGTGCTTCATGGAATGGTCACCTGAAGTCAGGGAATTCTTAATCACTAATATTAAGGGGAAATCCACCAAACAGTATCAGTCAGTGTGGAACAAATTTGTCTCATTTGTTAGGGACCGTAAACCAACTACCATCGATAATAACTTCGTGGGGGAGTTCTTTGTGTTCTTATTTGACGTAAAAAAGTTGGCTTCCTCCACTATTAAAAATCACAAGGCGGCCCTTGCGGTTCCTTTAAGGTACGGATTCGGAGTAGAGGTGCATTCAGAAGTGTTTGAAATGATGATGAAATTAATGGCTCTCCGCAGGCCGAGTGAACAACCATGTGAATTATCATGGGATCTAGATATAGTCCTAGCTGCTCTGAACAGACGTTCAGACAATAATATGAAATTTTTGTTAGAAAAAACCTTGTTTTTAGTGGGCCTGGTGATGGGAGCCAGATCAGCGGAGATCCATGCGCTAAAAAGAGATCAGTTTTGTTCTTTCGGAAAGAATAAAGTAACCTTTTCATTTGGAGATTTTTTAGCTAAAAATGAGAATCCGTTTCATAGATGGAAACCCATAGTTATCCCTTCTTTGCCCTCTAATCCGAAGCTGTGTCCAGTGGCCACAGTGAAAAAGTACCTTGATTGCACCAACCATATCATGCAAGGGCCCCTCTTTTTGGTACCAAACGAAAGCACCCCACTTTGTCTAGAAAGCCTCAGAACCAGAATTTGTAAGTTAATTGTAGATCTATGCCCAGGATCAGATCCAAAGTCACATGACCTCCGTAAGTACGCAGCCTCACTTGCCTTTTTCGGTAACTTTAGTATGGAAGACGTATCCAAGTACACGGGGTGGTCTGGGCATGGAGTGTTTGTCAAACACTATGTTAAACAAATACGAGGTGTCCAGACTGCGTGCATATCCCTCGGCAAAGTCGTAGGCAAGAGATAAGGACGCCCGGAAGGTAAATTGGCTGGCAAGATGAACTCTTCCTTTAAAGTGAGTGAGTGTTTTAAAAACCGGTAGGTTATTTTTTCCTATTATAGTCTATTTCTTTTGCTCTTCACCAATACACAGTCTCTTCGGAGACAGCTTAAAGGGTGGGGTGTTACCTGTAAAGGGAAAGGATTTTAGATTTTGGTTTGAACCCAAGGGAAGCGAAAAAGCTTTTTTGGTTAGGGATAGTGGCTAAAAGTCCATCCTCCCTGTCAAATGATGTTTGATGGCTTTATAAATATACAAAAAGCCTCTTTAAAATGTTCTCTGGTACACCTGCATGAGGCTCTCGCGGCTCCCTTTGACTAAAAAATGGGGTTTGAACCCAAAGGGGAATGAAAACCCTATTTTTAGTCTGGCAGCCACGAGAGCCTCAGACCCTCCAAGTTAGCATTAAGTATATTGGGTTATGCCCACCCCTTCATTTGCAGGGCAGATAACCTTTTAGGGAGGCGCGGCTATTCCTACATTGGGTTGGCAACATGCGCATACGCAGATGCGTAGTCGTGTTTTGACCCGATTCATTCGAACAGCCACGTAAGCGCAAATGGAAAGGTGTAACCAGTGGAGATGTTTAGCCATGAATTGATTCATCAATCTTCGCGGATAGGGGTCAAAGTGCAGACCCCGAGACCTGATATCCTATCACAGTAGTGACAAGCTTCTGTTAACCGGAATGAATAAGTGCCAACCCTGTGCTATAAGTTCTCTAATAAGGGATATAGCTGGGGCGCTGCCTAAGGCAGACGTAACTGCATGAGGCTCTTGGGCGGTTCCCAGACTAAAAATAGGATTTTCATTTCCCTTCGGTTCAAACCCTGTTATATATATATATATATATATATATATATATATATATATATATATATATATATATATATATATATATATATATATATATATTAATATAAGAAGGCCCAAAAACACTATTTAAACGTTGAAACCATATATTTCGGGCACTTGCTTCTGTGCCCCTGTTCACTGGTAGAATATGGACAGGTGGAAAGTTACAATGGTATATATACAAAAACATAAAGGTGTGGCCTTAGGCCTCCGATGGTATGGAGGTGGCGTTTCTTAAAGAGGAGGAGAATAACCAAATTCCCTAGTGGTTTTTGGCCTCATTAGCTCCCGTTTGGCGATGGATCTAGCGGTCGCGTTTCTTGGGTCATCTTCTTCAGGAGGGGTTTGAGGATTAAAATGTCGATGTCGTCCGATTTCCAATGTCCTCCTGACAGGTTCATATTGTTGGTTTGATTGATGATAGCAGATTCCAGCATCTTTCTTTTGTACAGACAGCTACTTTTGAAAACCAACTCCGCCCACTCCAGTTAATGACATTCCTGTATTTCTGATATGTAGGAAAATTCCCGAACTCTCCGAGGCGTAACGTTACTGATCTTTTGTGCTCTGTTATTTTTTAGAGCGATCTACCTGTCTCGCCTTACATTCTGATGTCATGACAATTGCTACGGTATCTTGTAAACTCCGGCTTCTTCCCTTTTGTTATTTAAGTATACGTTAATGAGCGAACTCCAGATGGATTTGGGATAATGGAAAATGAAAGGATTGCTAGACCTGAGTTGTTCGGTGGCCTTTTGGATGTTTTCATCATTCTGATGGAAGCTTTATTTTGTTGTTGAAATCTATTTGTCTGTTGTGAGTGGGACCTCTATAGTATATTTTATTCGCTTTGTTAATAGCCCTCTCGATAATGTGTGGTGGATATAGCAGTTGCATTAGGTGTTGTTGCGGATCGTGTTAAATTCTTTATCCAGGTACTCATTTGAACATATCCTAAGTCCTCTGAGGAATAAGTTGCACCCTACCTGATTTTTACGGAGACGTCGTGGTAGCTTAAGAAATGAATGTAGGAAACAGCGAAGGTGTGTTTTCTATATACTGTAAATGCATACCTGTTCTGTTTTCTTATGATCAGTACATGTAGGAATGGCAGTTTTTCGTCCTTTTCCCATTCCATTTTAAATTTTATGGTCGGAACTAGCGAATTTAGCCTATTAAAAATTCATTAAAGTCCCCAGCTATTGTCCCAGAAAGTAAAGATATCATCTACGTATCTAAGCCAGATCATATTATGGGGTTTGATAGACGACAAAAGTTCTGTTTGAAATATTCCATGTACAAGTTTGCTAGAAGGGGGTGATAGGGGACTTCCCATGCTACAGCCAAATTTTTGTTTGTAAAAATTACCATTGAAAGAAAACACGTTATTAGTTACACAGAGGTTGATAAGTTTTAAAGTTTTATCTATGCCAAGAGGAAAATGGTCTTCATATGGTTGTAACTTCCTCTCTAAGAAAGACAACACAGTCGCAATCGGGACTTTAGTAAATAATGACTAACGTCTAGGCTGGAGCAATTTGATGTTGTTTGAGGATGTTTAAACTATTAAAATATACTATAGAGGTCCCACTCACAACAGACAAATAGATTTCAACAAAAAATAAAGCTTCCATTTACGATGAAAACATCCAAAACCACCGAACAACTCAGGTCTAGCAATCCTTTCATTTTCCATTATCCCAAATCCATCGAGTTCGCTCATTAACGTATACTTAAATAACAAATGGGAAGAAGCCGGAGTTTACAAGATACCGTGTAGTGTCATCGACATCTACGTAGGCGAGACAGGTAGATCGCTCTCGCAAATCAACAGAGCACAAAAGATCAGTACGTTACGCCGGAGAGTTCGGGAATTTTCTACACATCAGAAATACAGGAATGTCATTAACTGGAGTGGGGCGGAGTTGGTTTTCAAAAGTAGCTGTCCGTACAAAGAAAGATGCTGGAATCTGCTATCATCAATCAAACCAACAATATGAACCTGTCAGGAGGACATTGGAAATCGGACGACATCGACACCTTAATCCTCAAACCCCTCCTGAAGAAGATGACCCAAGAAATGCGACCGCCAGATCCATCGACAAACAGGAGCTAATGAGGCCAAAAACCACTAGGGAATTTGGTCATTTCTCCTCCTTCTTAAGAAACGCCACCTCCATACCATCGGAGGCCCAAGGCCACACCTTTATGTTTTTGTATATATACCATTGTAACTTTCCACCTGTCCATATTCTACCAGTGAACAGGGGCACAGAAATAAGTGCCGAAATATATGGTTTCAACGTTTAAATAGTGTTTTATGGGCCTTCTTATATTCATATTACACTGTAGTATTACAGGAAAAGACATTTCATATATATATATATATATATATATATATATATATATATATATATATATATATATAATATATATATACATAATATATATACATAATATATATATATATATATATATATATATATATATATATATAATATATATAATATATATAATATATACATAATATATATAATATATATATATATATATATATATATATATATATATATATATATATATATATATATATAAATTATATATATATCTATTAAATTATATATATATATATATATATATATATATATATATATATATATATATATATATATATATATATATATATATATATATATATATATATATATATATATATATATATACATTATATATATATATATATATATATATATATATATATATATATATATATATATATATATATATAATTATATAATATACATATATATATATGTATATATATAATATATAATATATATATATATATATATATATATATATATATATATATATATATATAGTAGTCAAAAAAAAAAAGCGAACGACTCCCTATATATTGCTGTAATAAGCGTTCGGACTTTTCTTACGATTTCCGCCCGAAGTATATATTTTCCCCAATTTATCGCTCGTCTGGCAGCCTGTATTGTCTCGCTGTTCGGTACCATGAGTTTCTAATGCACTTCAGTGATACTCAAGCTATCACAAAGGTCGGCTGTCATTGTATGCGCCGTGCCCCATTCACGCTTTCGTCACATTTTGGCTCTTGCGCGCTAGCTAATGAATTATGGCTAAAACTTCCCCTTATCCTTGGTTAAGAAAGCAGAAATTGTGACCCTATGGAAAACTGGCAAGTCAATGTCAGCTATTGCAAGAGAGCTGGGAATCTCTAAAAGCACCGTCTCATTGTGGTGCAACCGCTCCAAGACAGGAGACCTTGATTCATCACTGAAGCGGAAGAAAGGCTCAGGGAGGCCACGAAAAACTACAAAAAGAACGGATAACATTTTAAAAAGGATTGTTATGGAACATCCATCAATGCCAGCCAAAATTTTGAAGTCTCAAAACCCTGATCTGCTTAGGAACGTATCTGAACATCGATTGCAGAAAGACCTTGGTCTCCCATGTCGTGTTGCAGCAAAGAAGCCACTCCTCACTAAGCCTATGAAAAAAAAAAGGATGGCTTTTTGCAGAAAATATTTGAAGTGGACTGAAAAGGATTGGGAAAGGGTAGTTTTTAGCGATGAATCTAACTTCCACATTATTCATAGCGCTGGCAAGAAAGTAAGGAGGCCCCAAGGATCTAACCGCTATGCATCAAAATACACAGTCAAGACTGTGAAACATCCAGCTTATGTGATGGTATGGGGATGTTTCAGCGGATATGGGGGTAGTGGGGGGATTATATTTTCTCCCAGAGAGCACGACAATGAATGGAGAGATTTATGAAAATGTCTTGGAAAATGAATTAGTCACTTACAAGGAACTTTTGGGCATGCGTGTATTTATGCAAGATGGAGCACCTTGCCACCATTTCACAAGGTCACAAACCTTCTTAAGGAATTTAATATTCAGAAATTGGACTGGCCAGGCAATTCACCAGATTTAAACCCAATTGAAAATTGCTGGGCATACATGAAACGGAAACTGAAGGCACTAGCAGATGAGAAAACGTCCCTCCCAAATTGAAGGATGCCATCCGTAAGTTTTGGTTTCAAGACATGGATGCACAATATTTCAAAGATTTAGCACATTCAATGCCAAGAAGGTTAAAAGCTGTACTTAAAAATAATGGAGAAATGTCTAAGTATTGAAAAAATATAAAGTGAACTAAAATTTTCCCTTTTATTTTCCTTTTTTTATATCATTGCTATGATTTGTTTACAAATGTAGTGGGCGTTCGTTTTTTTTTGACTGTATATATATATATATATATACACATGTATCTATATAATATATATATATATATAATATATATATATATATATATATATATATATATATATATATATATTATATTATAAGGTGATATAATTTGTATAGCCACTTTGTAAGTGTTTATATTGTCTCTGTGAAAATTTATGATTTTTTGCTTACAAGATTCGTCATTTGTTGTGAAGACGTGATTTTAAAATATCTTTTCTTACAGATAAGTTGTGTAATATGTAAACTTGTGATTCTGTGGGATATTTTTTCCCTTTTGTTTAATGTTTGAAATTGTATCGCCACATCCTGTCTGCCGAGTAAGAGAGAATAAAGGCTAGCTCCCATGTTTACCCAGGTGGTTAAGGAAAAAGCATTCACTTATGTTATCATAATGAGCTGTCATCCAGTCGGCAAGCCTCCTGTTATATCTTTAGTACTGTTATGCATATTCCGTCATTATTAACTCTGCCTATGCCTATTCTGTTCGTAATCTGAGAAAGAGAGAAAGAGGAACAGCAGATAAGTGGTG
>NC_089742.1:3699539-3707039 GCF_040412425.1 Macrobrachium rosenbergii | reverse complement strand
ATATATATGGTATATATATATATATACTATACCAAGTCCAATTTAAAAATAGTGATATGTGCTTTGCTTTTGATTTACTCGCAGAATTAGTTGTTTTGTTTTCCCCTGAAATATAATGTTCACCACCAAAAGTGAAGCAGCGCGTTATCAGTTTGCTCAGTTGAGTTCACTTAGTTGTTGACATTTCCACCCAGTTCAAGGTGAAATTGTCAACTTTGTGGGGGAGCTGTCAAGGGATCCACTTCCGAAGGCGAACCCAAACCTCCAAACTGTGTTCCAACCCCCAAATTAAAATAATTTGGCAATATCTAAATGAGGAGGGTGTGAGAAACTCAGCCCCTATGTAAATCTCTCTCTGTGCTCCCCTTTTGGTTCATCTGTTTATCTTTTCTAAAGGCCTGGTGACTGCTTGAATTACCTCTTTTCAGGTAAAAGGCGAATGGAGACAAAGCCTGTCGAAAATCTGCCAGAAAGGTTGAGTTCCCCATAAAAACTGGCAAACATGGGTTGCCAGATGTCGCCAGGATTTGGGAAAAATCCTAACATAGAAAACGAGGGCACGACTGCCTTACTTGCGACAACTGTGACCTCTGGGAGGAGCAAGAAAATAGGCCCCAGAAGTTATATAAGGGAGAAAACCACAGCGATCGCTCTCAGAACACCCCCCGGGTAGCAGACCCACACACAAGTCCCTTGCATAGCTCCTTTATTGAGCTGTCCCGATCCACGTGGTCACCTCTCAGACTACACAGTAGCATTACCTCTGCATTTTCCCATTAAAATCACCCCTCCAGAACTGATGAAATTCGATGAGGCCTTTCCATCGCTCTGTTATAAGTTAATGCGCGAACTAGAGGTTTTTTCAACAGTCACGTATCTTTAATCTCCAACTGCTCTTTCATTTTCTTTTTTGAAGTGCGAGTTATCACAAAGACCTGACTCATTTAGATCAGTGTGGATTTTAATGCAAGTATATCATATGAGAATCAAGTTATCTTGGCACCTTCAGTTCATCCCTTGGTTCCTCCAAGATCGATACAATTATCCTTGTGTAACCGCTGGCATTATCAATTTGCAGATGGTACATCAGCTGTGGGACCATCAACTTTGCTTGTGCTTCTTGCCGTGGAAAGGCCAATACAATCAATTCTTCAGTATCCCTTTCAAGAGGAGTAATCATAGACTATTCAATTTTAACCAGCAATAAGATAACTAACTACGTGGCATCCATGTTGGATCTGCCTATCTTTCCCCAGTCTTCTGATTGACGTGCTTAATTGTAAATATATTCCATCTAAAGTAAACCCAAGTGTTTATCTGTAAAGCCCCTTGTTGACTGTTGGCCCTCAACCCAATTTTTTTTTTTTTTTTTTTTTTTTTTTACGATTCCTACCTGACCTAGAAATTACAGACAGATGTCCTCAAGTCCCCTGTTCAAGAGCTAGACCCCAGATTGGACCCTGAACAGGAAACCAGCAAGTAGATCAGGTAAGATCAAAATAAATAAATAAATAAGATATATAAATAAATATAATATATATATATATATATATATATATATATATATATATATATATATATATATATATATATATATATATATATATATATATATATATATATATATATATATATATATTATATATATATATATATATATATATATATTCTTTTAAACTGAATATTTAAAAAAGTATGTAGCTCTACTCATCTTTTATACGACCAATCTACACTTCTGGATCCCATAACTAGACTCCCAGGACTCAATCGAAGGATGTTCCTAATGGGATAATCATTGCAGCAAAGTAAAAGTATACACGTTGGATTGCAGTGTGGAGAGATACCAGACGGAGCGTATGAAAGTGTAGAGGCAGAGCGCAATGCTGCAAAAAATTCTTTAGTGTTCCGTATAGCGGAACACTCATGGAATAACGAGATTTATGATCACAACGTAATTGTAGCTTCAGTACTTCAGGATGTATAACCCTTTTTCCTCCGCTCTAATTGCCTGAACGGTCGTTTATTTTACTTACCAATAGGAGAGGATCGCAGTCCTTTTATTTTGCGAAAACATGAAAGTGAGTCTTTTGTACGGGATCACTGAAGACATTGATCTGACATAATAAAATGTGACAATAATCATGATGTTTTACACTCGACATGAGAAAAAAAAGAGTGATAGCATTTAATGATAACCACTACATTCGCTAATCACGTGTTGATTGTGTAAGAAATCAAATTCGAAAGAAAACATGCCATTTCGGCCATTGTAAAGCATGGATAAAAAAAAAGAAGCAAAAACTAACAATATGATAGATTGATTTATGTCTATTAAAAGTGGCGTCACAACACCTAGGTTATTAATGATGTAATAAAATTAAATAGGAACCTACAAATAAATAAATAAACAAGTTTAAAAGGAATTTCATATAAAAAAATATCTAAAAATATATATGTATATAATATCTGTTCAAATATATTTCCATATATACACTTATTTTTTGTGTACAGTATATGATCTAAATTTTGTTGAGGAGGCCCGCTTCCCCTCACAAAGATATATAACCACTCTATATTACAATCCCTACCAAGAATTGTAGCTAGGATAAAATGTCCTTCTCTGTCATACCCCCAGGACAGAAGCCTATGTCTCAAATTCCCAAGACTAGGGCATTCGACTAGCAAATGTCTCACCGTCAAGGGCACAACACAGGAATTGCAAAATGGAGGATTTTCACGAGACATCAAGAATCCATGAGTGAGTCTCTTTAGGTCCAATCCTCAACCTGTACAACATTGTTTCTTGTCTCCTTGTTATGTACGGATATGGCCAACGAGACACTGATGACATGATACCGAGCATTTTCTGGTTCGTTAAAATATTTTCCCAAAGAGACTGCCAAAACTTTTTAATTTTCTGATCTACTAAAGGATATACATCACGATATGGTAATAAACATCATCTGGGTTTTTGGGGAGGTGACTGCTGACTTAGCAAGTTCGTCAGCTTCCTCGTTCCTAACCACCCCAACATGGGAAGACACCCAACAAAAATTTATTTCTTGACCTCTTCTTTTTGCCAAAAGAGTTAAAAGATTCCAACGACTGAAGAACACTTATCGACTCACAATATATAGTAAAACTGTTTGCATTCTGAGTTAAATTTCCTTTAAGGCCTTTGCAATTGCATGCGGTTCAGCTATAGAAATAGATGCAACACATGACAATCTTATGCTTTTTTGTATATCAGGGAAGGCCACTCCAAAGCCGGCGGCAGCGCATGACTTTGAGCCATCCGTGGAAACTGCAACGGAGTTATCATGTTGCAAGGAATGATCTAAAGATATTGACAGTATTGTCTCATTGAACATTTCTTCCTTCGTAAAATGAAAATATCTACAAAATTTTACCCCTGGAAGGTTCAAGGAGAGCTGGCCCCACTAACTGAATACGTAGCCATTAAAATCTCCATCTCTGGCATGCTTAATTCCCTGATAATACATTTTACTCAAAAAACAAATGGTTGAGGTTGCTTGGGGTGATTTTCATAAAACTGCTAATGCCTTTCATTTCAAATACAAATGCTGGTTAAGGACTTAGGGAGCTTATTAAATCTGTACCAGCTCCAAACCAGCAGACGTTGGCAATGTACTGTAGATCCAGAGGCATCTCACCTGCATCTACAAGCATGCTCTCTGTGGGAGATGATTTAAATGCTCTTGTAGCTAATCTTATTCTTCCATGATGGACTGAATTAAGCATTTTAAGGCTATTAGTCTTGGCTGAGGTGTGCACTTTACACCCATATTTTAATTTTGAATAAACTAAAGATTTGCATAGTCTCAGCATCTGAGTTCCGTCTGCACCCCAAGAAGTGTGGGAAAAAACTTTCAGCACATTCACTGCTTTCAATCATTTTGTCTTGATATACTTCAGATGTGGAATCCAAGTCAGTTTGCTATCAAAAATCAACCCAAGAAACCTTGTTTCACCAACAAATGGGATTCTTTGCCCATGAATGAACAGATCTGGGTCAAAATGGAATCCTCTTATAAGGAAAAAGTGCATGGTTACTGTTTTACTAGCAAAAAATCTAAAACCATTCATCTCAGCCCACTTTACTGTATTATCAATGCAGAGCTAAAGGCGGCGTTCAGCCAATGCCATCCTTGTTGCTGCAAAAGATATCATCAGCAAAAATAGTATATGTCACATCTGGGGGAATTATTTTGGATACCCCACTGATTGCCATTGCAAACAAGGTTAGGCTTAGAACACTTCCTTGTGTCAGTCCTTCTTGGTTCAATACATTTAACATTGTTACTCCTACCTGAATCTGAAATAACTTATTAAAAAAATTATAAAAAGGGGCAAATTACTTCTCAGGTTACGTTCATAGAGGACCCTCAGAATGCCATATCTCCATGTTGTATCATAACCTTTCTCAAGATCAACAAAAACAATTACATGATGCTGTTTGTTAGCAAAACCTTCACATACTAAAGATTCCATTTGAACCAACACATCAGTTGCCGAATGTATACTTCGAAAACCACACTGTGTAGGCGAAAGATATTTACCACGTTCCAAGTACCACTTCAAACGTGTGTTCACCACTTTCTCCATGATTTTACACAAACATGATGTCAGTGCAATGGGATGATAATTTTCTGTCTTGAATGGGTCTTTCCCTGGTTTCACAAATGGCAGTAATTTTAGCTTCTGTTAATAAAGCTTAATATGAAAAATCTGGTATTTTTGGAGGTATGCTTAATCATTGAGTATGTTATATCATCCAGTCCAGGAGCTGATTCATGCATTTACTTGAGGCTGATTCAAGTTCTCTCATAGTAAAAGTTACATTGTATTGTTCATTCCTTGAAGCCTTAAAATCAATTCCGAGCTGAATGGGGTTTGTCATCATTTTTCCTTGCAACATTAGCAAAATGTTTAACAAACTCATTTGCCACTAACCGGGGATCTGCTACTTCACAACCAATGATCTTGATAGCTGGAGGTTGACAAGGAGTAAATTTGCCTGCTATTTTTCTAACTCTCTTCCAATCTAGAGTCAAGGGTGTTTTGAGTTTAGTGAATACTATCCAAGATTCCTTTTGTGCTTTTTTAATTTCCATACGCAAATGAGCTCTTGCTTTTTGAAATTCAATATGGTAATACTCACAATTTCACTCGCAATATCTGGTGGAGGCAGATCTCAAAGCTCTGAGAGTTTCCTGGCATTTACAGTCCACCAAGCAGCCGAAAATATAAATGTAGTCAAAAAGACAAGAGCACCATCTATAAAGGGAAAGTCATCAGCCGAATCGTCTATTGAGCTATATTACTGGAATGTTGACCAATCAGCTTTAACAATGTTCCATTCAGGTAGCCTTGAAGATGGAGGATTTGAAGCTACGTTCACCACTATTGGAAAATGATCGCTGGTAAGTCTATCATTTATCACTCCCCAGTTAAAATCAGTAAGGTAGTCATCACTGCATATGGATAAATCAATTGCTGATAATGATCCTGTTTGAACATGAAAATGTGTAGACTTCGCCGTGTTGGTGATTCCCACATTTTCACTTTCTATGATGGAACACAGGCAACATCCTCTCTGATTGGAACGATGTCACCACAAAGTGGGTTTTTAATACTCATATTTCCCAGAATAACAAAGAGATGTGGTAACTGATGAATAAGGGATTTCAATTCGGCAATGAGGAAGACTTCACTAGGTGGTAGATAGAGAGAGCATACTGTATGTTTTCTTTGAAAATGGATCTGCACACCTATCACTTGCAGTGTAGACTCGACACCAACAGTATTTTTTTTTGGGTGGGATGGGATTACAAACACAAACACACTCACACACACACATACACACACACACACATATAAATAACACTATATATATATATATATATATATATATATATATATATATATATATATATATATATATATATATATATATATATATATATATATATATATATATATATACATATATATATTATATATACAATGCCTCTTATGTATTCTTCGCGCTTTTTGGATGCATGTCACTACACAAAACTGTAAGATCCAGTGTGTGATGTCCGTCTTGAGAAATGAACCTGTGTCACCATAATCACAGGAGGTCACGTTGCCGGACCTGACCACAAGGATAAAGTCTATTACCTCTCATACGCCATTAACTGTCTTTTTCAGATATATTTATTAGAGCTGAATAGACGCATCCTCACCATCATAGCCAAGTGGGCAATCGTTTTTGCTTTTCAGGCTGAGATGCGCTTGTCACTTTAACTTCTCGAATTCTTTGCTTTTTTTAATTCGAGAAGTTGAGAAGCCAGATGTGTATCTGGCAAAAGTGACCAGTAGATTTCTACATATATATTCAGCCAAAAAGCACAAAGACAATTGCCCAGATGAGGATGCATCTATTCTAGCTCTAATAAATATATCTGAAAATGAAACTTTATCCTTCTCGAAGTGACCTTTTGTGATTATGGTGACCTGGGCCATTTCCTCCACGACCGTTCAGTTTCTTGCACTTGATCTACGAGTGACAAGACTATCCAAAAACGCAAAGAATTTGAAACGTAAGAGGGCATTGTATATTACAATTACATATAAAAGTGATCAGTATGTATTTATATATATATATATATATATATATATATATATATACATATATAAATTGTGTGTGTGTGTGTGTCTTCCTCCATGGGGATCCTGACCACTGAGACAGATCGACATCAAAGCAGCAGAGAGCATAGATGTACACTAACTAGTCAAAAACAGGTTCCATTTACTGTCGTTTATCGAAATTTTATTTATATACAGAAAACTCATAATCTCCTTTTTCTCTGAATATGACTTTGCAATACAGATTATATATATATATATATATATATATATATATATATATATATATATATATATATATATATATATATATATATATATATATATATATTAAATCTGCAAGATTGAAACGTTTAGATATTTGATAACACCGTATATCTATGAACTAATTGGAATTTCTCAGATGGATTCATTCATATAGATTTGGAAGACTGAGTATGGATTTCTAGCTGTAGTACTATGTATCAAGACGACAAAATTTATTCGGTTTCCTTTTGAACAGGATTATTATTGCACCGCCATAATTGGTGATGGTTATTATTTTAGTTTATGAATTTACGTTTGTATTTCAATGTTTTTAAAGTTTACTGGCTTTAATGACTGTAAATGTTGTGACGGCTAAGGTAGATTGAACAAATCTATGATGTGAGGAGCCTGGCAGTTTTAGACGGGAAAACATAAGTTACTGGATGTTACCTGACGTGTCGATTGCCACACTCCGTTTGCGTTGACGTTGCCAGGACATACACCCATTACTAAGTGCTTATATTTACGCTCATCTGTTTGAAATTAAAATTGTATTGTATTTGCAAGGCACTTCTTTTGCAATAATAACCAAAGGTAATTTTT
>NC_089742.1:3682039-3692039 GCF_040412425.1 Macrobrachium rosenbergii | reverse complement strand
TTTGATGGAGGGATGCCCATTTATTCTACTATATTTCTTGTTTAATTGTTGATACCTCACACTAGTCTTGATAAACTTAGTTTGGTTTTTCATATAATTAACGATCTTTTTTAAGGGATCACTGTTACATTTAGAGTACTCAGTCATAATTTTTATTGTTATGTGAGTTCAGGTATCTGGCTGAAGTGAGGTAAATTTTTGAATTCTGAGATTAGTTGTGTAATAACCAGGTACTTGGTACACATCGTGACATTAAAATTTGGTGCCCAGACCCGGGAAGAAAACAAAATAGCACTCTTGTTCATGGTTTATACTGGTGGTGTTAGGGATATATTTTGATAGGAGAGTGACCACATAATTATTTTAGCATTGTATTGTAAATTATTTACTAGGGTAACTTAGAGAAAATGGTTCTGTTCAATGTTCAGGAGTTTTTAGCAGCTCCTTCCATCCAAGAGTTACCTGAATCCAACCTGACTAAGGCAAAGTGGAATGCTTTAGCAATGCATGTGGGGTAATGTGTCTAGTGGTATGATTAAGGAACAAATCAGATGTATTGCAATCCAAGCATTGATGGACTCTGGTAAAATAGATGAAGAGTTAGGAGAGGCACAAAAATTGTTGAATGCAGTTGAGGTAGAATTTATAGATAAGCAAGAGCAAAAGAAAGAGAAAAGTGATGCAGAAGCAGAGCTTAAATGCATAGAAGCAGAAGAAAATTTGATTAAGCTGAAGATGTAGGGTGAAAGAGAGAAAATGCAGGCAGAAAGAGAAAGAGAAAAGAGAGAGAAAAGAGAAAGAAAAGAAAGAGAAGAAGAAAAAGCAGCAGAAGAAGAAAGAGAAGGAGCAAGAGAAGAAAGGGCAAAAAGAGAAAGAGAAGCAGAAGGAGAAGGAGAAAGAGAAAGAGCAAGACTTGAAAGAGAGATGAAATTAATAGAAGGTCACTCCAAATTACCTGTAACACTGTCTAACCCTACTCAAGGTAGTACAGACCCTGTATGTGATGTGGTAAGAGTGCAGAAGTTAATTCCAAAGTTTACAGAAGAAAAAGTGGCTTCAGGTATGGGATGGCCAGAAGATAAATGGTCAGTATTGTTGCAGAGTGTTCTCATTGGTAAAGGAAGAAGTGCCTATTTATCCTTATCAGCTGATCTGTGTAAAGAGTACAAGATACTCAAACATAATGGGCTACAAGTTTACCAGATGACCCCTGAGTATGACAATGAAAGATTCAGATCTTTGAGAAAGGATGACAAGATGACTTTCTTGGATGATGCCTACAAAGTAAGATGTTTCAAACGATGGTTAGAGGCTGCTAAAGTTAAATCTAAGGATGAACTTGAGGAGTTAGTAGTGCTAGAATAATATATTAGAGGAATTCCTGAACAGATAAGAGCCTATTTAAGAGAGAGAGAGAGATCAAGAAACTTGATAAAGCTGCTACACTGAATGATGATTATAATATTACTTGTAGGAAAAGGAATTATAATGTCAAGCACCAGAACCAACAATGCACAGGTTTTAGGTCTCATCCAAATGTCAGGAACATTACTACTGGGAATCCTTCTAGTGGCAATGCCAGTACAAAGCCAGGTAATACCCTTCAGCAATTGAATGTTAAATCCTCACCATCCAGTTTCTCAAGTCAGATACAGAAGACTAATGTTTTCTGCTTCAAGTGTGGAAGAGTAGGACACTACAGTCGAGATTATCAGACACAACAGCAGACCAAGCCAGCTGGTCAAGTGGTTAAAGGTAACCAGGTGAAGCAAACTACGAAGAGCAGTGTGGGGAAGACTAAGACTAAACAAGCTGGGTGTTTAGCAATCAGTGGAAATGTAACTTCAAGCAGTGAGTGGATGAGCAACTTTGGGGCTTTTAAGCCATATATCTATGAAGGTACGCTGACAACTCAAGGAGGGAGTGTGCAGGTACAAGTCAAGGTATTGCGTGATATGGGGAGTAACCATAGTGTGGTAGTTCGTGGTGCTCAACCAGAGTTGGAGAAGAATCTCACTGGAGATTCAGTTATTTTGAAGGTATAGGAGGAGAAGTGATAACTCTTATATGCCTCTTGCACCTGTCATGGGAATTGGTGACAGGGAAGGTTGATTTTGTTGTAAAGGACACACTAGCTGTTGAAGGTGTGCATGTTTTACTGGTTAATGAAGTTGGTGGTGCACCATTTGTTCCTTGTCCTATAGTAAGAGACAAACCGTTGAGGATTGGTCCTGTGGTAGACTTAGAGAAGAAAAACTCCCACCTGTTTCCAAGTTGTGTAACTACCAGGAGTATGAAGAGAACTATGTCTGCAAGTGAAGAAACTGAGGATTTACCTGCACCAGAAGGATCAAGTGAAGGATCTTTGAGCTTAGAGCTGTTCCAGGAAAGTAAAGTTTCCCCTAGTGTTAGTAATGAAAAGATTTCCCAAGAAGAAAAGGATCCTATTGTTCTTGAAGAGACTCAGATTAGTCAGAGTGTTCCTGAAGATAGTAGTGAAACTATAGCAACAGAGTTAGCAGATACTGAGAGTTCTGCCTTTTGAAGTTGGTCAAGTGACTAGAGAGAAGCTAATGGAACTGCAGAAGAAGGATACAGTGTTGCCTGATTTGTTCTTCAGAGTTGTTGATCATGAAGAGATGCAACAAACTCCCACCTGTTGTTATCTAAAGGAAGGATTGCTAATGGGGAAGAATCGATCTGCAGATATACCAAGAAATGCTGAATAGGGCGAATATCATAAAATTTTGATTCCATATCCACTGAGGAAGCAAGTGGTAGCAATAGCGCAAGAGTCTGGGCATAAGGGAATCAGGGAGACTGTTGAGAAGATTATGAAATATTTCTTCTGGCCTGTACTTCACAAGGATGTTATCAGATTTTGCAGAAAGTGTCACATATGTCATATAGCTGGACAACCGAATGAAACCATTCAGAAAGCCCCCTGCAACCCATAGAAGTTAGAGGAGAGCCCTTTAGCAAGGTAATTATACATGTGGTTGGGTCCCTTCCAAACACAAAGAAATGAAATGAATATCTGTTAACATTAATGTGTCCAATAGCAAGGTATCCTGAGGCAATTCCTGTAAGAAGGGTAAGTGCTAAGGTAATTGCTGAGAAGTTGGTTGAGTTTTTCTCCAAGTCTGGAATACCAGAAAATGTGCAAAGTGATAGAGGAACGAACTTTACTTCAAAATTGTTCCAGGATGTGATGAACTTGTTAGGAGTGAAACAACAGTTATCAAATGCTTATCATCCAGAGACTCAAGGAGCCTTGGAAAGGTTCCACCAGACATTGAAATTTATGTTAACAACATGGTGTTGTGAATCAGGAAGAGAATGGGATACTGGTTTACCCTTGATGTTGTTTGAAGTTAGCAATGCTTATCAAGAAAGTATGGGATGTTCACCAAATGAAATTATTTTTGGTTGAGATGTGAGAGGTCCATTGAAGTTTCTTGCAGAAAATTGGGAAGAAAATCAAGAGGAAATCCAAGGAGACTATGTGAAGAATTTGATGAAAAGGTTACGAGAAATTAGAAAATTCTCTTTAGAAAATCTGAAAATTAGAGAAAATGAAAAGGAAATGTGATGCTTGGACTAAGCTAAGAAGTTTTAGTGTAGGACAGCAAGTTCTAGTGCTCTTACCAGCGAAAAGATTTCCCCTTACCAGTAAGTTTCAAGGTCCTTATAGATAATAGAGAGGTTAAGTGATAGAACTTATGTGACTGAAACACCAGGAAGAAGGAAACGACAGAGGAAAATTCATGTGAATCTTTTGAAAACTTACTTCTCAGAGACTAAAACTGAAACAGTGTCAATAACACTGACAACTTCATCTACAGAGGACGATGATGGCTACTTATTGGGAGCTGAAAACAAAATGAACAATTCTTCTTTATTGGAAAATTTGGAGGATAAATTTAAACATCTGAGTGTTGAGCAAAGTGGTGAATTAAGTGAGGTGTTTCAAAGTTTTCTAGAAATTTTTGCAGCTGTACCTAGGAGTACCGATCTGACAAAGCATGAGATAAAGATCAGAGAAGATGGAAAACCTGTCAAATGGAGAGCATATCGCTTATCCCTTGTTCATTGAGATGTTTTGAAGAAAGAAGTTGAATATTTGTTGCAGCATGGATTAGTAGGACCCAGTTCAAGTCATTATAGTTCTCCTTGTGTGTTATTGAAGAAACCAGATGGCTCATATAGGATGTGCACTGATTATAGAAAACTGAATTTCATCAGTGTGGCTGACAATTATCCCTTGTCTCTTGTTGATCAATTTCTTGATAATATCAGGCAAGTCAAATTTGTTTCCAAGATAGATTTGTTGAAAGGATATTATCAAATTCCCTGAGATGAGTATGCTAAGTTGCTGTCAGCTTTCATTACTCTTTTTGGACTGTATCAGTACACTGTTTTGCTGTTTGGTCTGATGAATGCACCTACAACATTCCAACGAGTGATGGATCAACTGCTAGGATTCACAGAAGGAGTGGGTGTTTACCTTGATGACATTGTGATTTATTCTAATATGTGGGAAGAACATCTGAAGATTTTAAGGAAAGTGTTCAAGAAACTACAGGAAGCATGACTAACCAACAATTTACAAAAAAGTGAGTTTGGAAAGGCAACTGTTTAGTATCTAAGATTTGAAGTTGGGAAAGGTCCTTTTGCTAATGCAGAAGGTATCTGCAAGGCTAACCCCCTACTACAAGGAAACAGCTACAAAGATTTTTAGACATGGCTGGATTTTATCACCGATTCTTTCCAAATTTCTCAGCCATAGTAGCTCCCCTGACTGATTTTGTAACCATACTGTGTAAACATAGAGAACAATGTAATTGCCGATTATTTATCCCGTTCTGAATCGTTGGATTCAAATCCAGGATAACTAATCTTCTGGGAGAGAGGAATTTCATGATATTGCTTTGTAATATGTATATCATCCTATAGTTTTGATATATTTACTCTTCTATTTATTATGTGTTAAGTGTAATAGTAATAATTGCTGAAATATCATAAGTAGTGTGATGTCAGATCTCAAAAGAGTTAGCAATTTAGATAACTTAACAGCATAGTTTAGAACTGATAATACATCATTAATAGTAGCGTAGTATATGAGCAACAAGTGTGAGCTCTGCGAAGGCTTGTTTCACATCAGCTGTCATCATGAAAGATAAAGAGCTGATAGGTCGGAATAACAACTGCTGATCTGTTCTGGAAACCAACTTTGGTTTTTTGTTTTGTTTTTAAAACATGCCAGCCATAATTAGCCAGTTACAATCTGTTTGAACATGTAAAGATTTCTGTAAAGCTTTGTCTCATATGAGAAGAAGACGAATGATTTCGAAATGTTACATACATTGCTATGAGCACATATGTCCTTTTGATAGTAAGAGTACATATCTCGATCCATTACGTCACCAACCTTCTTCTAGAATTTGCTCTTGTATCCTGTTCCCAAAATACCTTAATGACATCCTTTGATTTTTTTTTTTTATTATTTTCTACTGGAATCATGAAATCTGCTCATTCTGATTTGAGAGACTGTTAGAATTCTGTCCCCATATCTCTCTCTCACTCATTTTTTCAAAAGAGAGTAATTTTAATGTAATATATTTGTGGTCACTGGTGTTAATCTTAACTCTTGAGAACTGATCACAGGAAAAATAACTGCACCCAACAAAAAAGTGTGTTTTGTGAATTTAAAGCAGCTGCGTGATTTTGCAAAGATTTTCACAAGCTTGTGCAAGATAAAATAAATTTCACTTATCATTACCATGGTATAAGGTATATTAAGAGAATTTTTGCATCAGTGATATTATTATTGATAAATCTTTCATGTATTTTTGTGTAGTATTGTGTTTGCAATCTCTTGATTTTTGACATTTTATATATTGGTGATTTAACATTTATTTATTTAGCATTTTCAATACTTCTTGATAATTAACATTGCATAACTGATTTAATATTCATTTATTAAAATTTTCTTTTAAAATCTCAAGTAACTTTTGATAGTTTAAATTTTGCTTAATTAATTTAATTTCTTGGTAAATTTCAGTTTTTGTGATTTAGTTTTGTTTAATAATTTAAATTTTTATGTTGCTTTCAAGTAATAGTAAAATTTTTCATATTGTTAATTCTAATTAGAAATTTTGAATAAAAAAAATTGTATTTATTGTTTTTAAAAAACAGTGTTTCATTTATTGACCACCATTAAATAGGATTAATTGTGTGCATAAGGCAAAGTGATAAACATGTTTTGCTCCTTTAATTTTGCTGAAGTGAATTAAGACCAGGGAAACAGTTAAAATTGTTTGGTGGAGTGATGCCCATTTACTCTACTATATTTCTTGTTTAATTGTTCATACCTCACACTGGTCTTGATAAACTTAGTTTGATTTTCCAAGTGATTAATGATCTTTTTTAAGGGATCACTGCTACCTTTAGAGTACTCAGTTGTAATGTTTATTGTTATAAGAGTTCAGGTATCTGGCTGAAGTGAGGTAAATTTTTGAATTCTGTGATTAGATTGTAATGGCCAAACTTGGTACACATTGTGACAATATATATATATATATATATATATATATATATATATATATATATATATATATATATATATATATATATATATATATATATATATATATATATATATATATATATATATATATATATATATATATTCACTAAATAGAATGGCTTTCTCATTGTTAACCAGGTTTTTTGTTATTGCTTCATATTTTCTTACTATATTGTTTACTTCATTGTTTAGGTTACTGATAGAAACGTTCAGGTAACTGGGTTCTTCCATTTACTTCAGTAATTATACACGTGACAGCAGTTTGTCAACCTATACATATTGACATTTTCAAACGCAATGATACAATATTGGGAACTCATGTGTTTTGTGCCGTCATGAGGACGGAAAGGTAGTGCAGGTATGTAAAGGCTTAGATTTCAGTATTTGCATGAGGTTTTGGTGAAAAATTGACAAAAAATAAGTGTTTGTAGTGAAATATTGACAATAATTAAATATTGTACAATTAAAATAATGTACAGATCATACATGAATGTATATTAATTACACATATGTTCAATTTCTGTATATTTTTTATTATGTGTTCCTATCCATGTGTTCGCAGTCTTGTCCCACGTGGTTGAAGGCTGTCTCCTACATGAGGGAAGGATCTTTCTGCCTCACGGTGGATTTTAAGTCTGGGGCATTGTATGGCAATGCTGACTGCTTCTGTGATCAATAAACAGTTATAGTTGTATTCCCCGTGTATGATTTTGGTGTTCAGGAGTAGTTCTTGCAGGGATGGCTTCTTGTCATGGGTATCTACAGAGTGCTGATGAATAGCGCCTTGATTTCTGTGGGCCTGCATACGTCGTTTCAGTATAGTGGTTGTGTGTCCGATGTAGCATTTTTGGGGGGGAATGACATTGCTCGTCAGTGCAGACAAACCTATATACTATATCAGATTGAACCTCTTTTCCATTGACAGGGCTGTACTGTTTTTCATTATTAATGAGGCCGTGAGGTTCGGTTTAGTGTAAATTCTTGTCGTTATTTTATTATATGGTGCTACGGAGGTGGATCCTCTTCGCAGTATACCAAGGATGGTTAACTTTTGATCTTCATGGTGTTTGTTGTATGTTGTCTTGTGGTATATTATTATTTCCTTGTCTTTTTCTTGTGTGTCGTCCCTCTGGGCTGGGTTATGTAACTCCTGTAGTCTCTTTTTGATCACTTGCTATATCATATTATCTGGGTAGCCATTAATTGTGAGCAGCTGTTGAACTCCGTTTATTTCCTTGTTTGTCGCCTTCCATGTTGAACAGTGTGTTATGGGATGTTTTATGTATGCACTGACTACGGATCGTTTATATGTATCAGGGTATTCCCCTCTTGCATTTAAACACCTCCAAGCATCTGTGGTCTTAATGTATACAGTGGTATTGTATTTGTTGTCTTTTTGTGTCACAAGTACGTCCAAGAAGGGAAGCATTTTGTTAACACTTTTTTCTACGGTAAAGTTTAATGTTGAGTTTGCTCGGAGTTTATATACCAGTTCATCTGTGTCATTGTCTCCCTTTGTTGTGATGAAAATGTCATCAATATATCTCCCGTAGATTCTAGGTTTTG
Source organism: Macrobrachium rosenbergii (assembly GCF_040412425.1). Taxonomy (NCBI): domain Eukaryota; kingdom Metazoa; phylum Arthropoda; class Malacostraca; order Decapoda; family Palaemonidae; genus Macrobrachium; species Macrobrachium rosenbergii. The sequence continues at coordinate 3,683,884 of NC_089742.1, read as the reverse complement.
GGTGTTCTTCAAAGGTGACCTCTTCTGTGTGCACCATGTATGCGTTTGCAAAAAGTACCCCTAAGGGGGAACCCATTGCTACGCCGTCCTTCTGCCGATATATTTCACCCCTATGCGAGAGGAATGGGGCTTCCTTTGTACATGCTTCTAGCATCTCTTTTAGGTTCTTTTCAGGTACCGGTAATGGTGGTTTCTCGGTTCAGTATATCTTGTCCAATATGATTAGTATTGTTTCATCCACTGGGACATTCGTGAATAAACTTCCGATTTCCAGGGATGCTATGTCTTCGTCAGGGATGGTGTCTTGTAGCAGATCGATGAATTCCATTGATGATTTTAGCGAGAACGTTGAAGGAATGTACGACATTATGATTTCGTTTAATTTCTTTGCCACCTTATACGTGGGGGGATGTCATTTGGGATATGATGGGCCATAGTGGGTTCCCCTGTTTATGGATCTTGACTCTGCCGTAGCAGTACACGGGTGTGAAGTCTCCAATGATTTTTGGGAAGCTTACTGTTTTCTGTTCTTTGTTCAATTTTCTGTTAGCCTCATCATTTTCTTTTTTAGGTCATTTGTCGGGTCTTTTTTAAGTGGTTGGAACTTATTTTCATCACTTAGTATATTATCCATTTTGGTGTTGTATTCATCTCTGTCCTTTATGATGTACACTACAGTTTTATCTTCTCTGCATATTATTATATTTTCGTTTTCTTTCAGTTCTTTTGCTGCTTTCTTTAGCTGTGGGCTGAGCATGTGGCTGTAGTAGTTGCCATGTGTTCTATTCGCCTCACCCAGTAATCCTGCGATGCATTCTTGTTTAAGTTCGATTTTACGTTCTTCTTTCAGTCACAGTAGTTTTTCGATTAATATTTCTGTGTTGATCCTCTTAGATTCAGGGTGTGGTCTTCATATGTAATGACAATTTCAAGCCTAAATTTAGTAACTGTTTTTGAGGTTCAGCTTTTTTCTCTTTGTGTCTCACTGGTCCACCATTTAATATTAGGAGCTTTTTGCTATGCTTCTTGGCACCAAGCAGTGATAAGGGAGGAGCCCCCAAAAAAAGAAAAAGTTGCTCACTGGTAACCTTCCACGAGGCGGACTGATGCCATGCGGTCATCATAGGAAACGTGAAGAAGATTAATCTTTGCACCATCTGCGAAGATGCGACAGCATAATCTCTGGAGGTTGTTTATAGATGATGCAATGAAAATCGAGAGATAGAAATGCTCAGAACACCATTGAAGATAGATGCCCTTAACCTTGCCTGACCCTTGAACTTTCCAGGTGTTTGACCCCGGGGTTCGAACCAGTATACCCTTGTGGTGACATTTTAATTACCTCATCCTTTGCCAGCACCCTGTCGAACAAGGTCACAGTCAGTTTGATGAAGGTAATATACCAGAATGAGGTTCTTGGTCAGTCACGATTTCCATTATTTCTCTGTCTGATTTTTCATTGATATTCCATTGTGAGATCACCTTTGTGTTGGAGCATTCAGTGTTAACGTAATTATGCATTTAGTGTTGAAATGAGTTATTTGTCACCATCTGTGCATTTCCTTCTGTTAGGAACAATCGTTTGCCGATTGTTCCCTTGGTGGGTTGTTGCCTCCTTTGTTTGTGTTTGGTTTTGTTGCTGGCGAGTTTACGTATGGTGGATGGTGTCAGACTTCGGCAGTCAGGTTCATAGCAGCAACGAGTCAGGTTGAGGGCAGCAGCGAGTCCATTGGGGTAGCAGCAGTATGTATCCGTACCTGAGAGTCAGGTCCTGGCAGCAGGGCAGCGGAGAGTATTTGAGGACGAGATGGTTGCTGTGTCTGCTCTGTCATGGTCGTCATTACT
>NC_089742.1:3664539-3677039 GCF_040412425.1 Macrobrachium rosenbergii | reverse complement strand
TTCTGCACATAATAAAGAACTTCATTACTTCCTCTGGAACATCAATGTTTAATTCCCTGAAAATATTAACTAATTTCGTAATTCCATCAACACCTGGTTTCAACTGTTCCCCATGAAAAGATTTAAAAAGTTGTTCCATTTCCTTTAAATTATTGAAAAATTTAGGACTGGGCCTAAACAACACTTTCCTCCTCACTTTGGAGATCCAGTCGTTGTTTAGGCCTTCATTATCTGGGAATCCTAAGGAAAGATATTTATTTCTGTACTTATGAGCTATATAACCTCCTAGATAATTCAAGGCTTCCATTTCTATACCATTTTCAGACTCTACCCAAGATCTACAAAATCTTCTTCTTCCAGCTCATTAGGTAGACCTACCTGAGGAATTCTCATCTATACACAATTCAGAGTCTAAGTCACCATGACTGGAGTCACTTTCTTCAGGGGTTTTGGAAACCCAAGACTTACCTGGTTCCATAACACTAGTATTACTCATACATGGCACGTTATCATCATTGGGAGCGACATTACAACTGTTATTGCTCAAGATGTTGTTCTTACCCAACAAAAATTCCTAAGTCTATACTTGAACTCCACTGGGGATGGGTAATCATGACAATGCCCTACTTGTCGAATATAAGAAAAAATGTTCAACACAGTCTTGACACAATCGCCTGGTCATCAAGTATTCAATATCAAATTTCTCATGCAACATATTGTATAATCCTTTGACTGACTTTGATGATATAATGATGCTTTTCTGAAAAGGATACATTTTACCTCTGACCCGTAATTCTTGAGCAAATGTTATCATTTTGTCAAGAATGTCAATTTGGTGTTTCTCACCCAAAAATGCATTTCTGCTAGTTTTTACAGGGTCGTATCTCATACAAGAATTCATTATATCAAACCACTGATCAATCAACATTATTAAATCAGAAGTCTCCCTACAATGCATACTTTTGAGTAAACCTTTACTGTGACAAAAATCTATTGCATTCGCCACACATGAAGAAAGTAGCTGGACAGCAAGCTTTACATTCTGTCTGTTGTAACCTTTGACAGTTAAGTGAGTCATATTTATCTTATGAGCTATCTTTAAATCACGATTAGACAGAGATACAAGTTCTGAAATTGGATTTGGTGTAATCATTTTACCTGAAATCAGAAAACCGTTGTCAATTAGATTATTTCTTATCAATTTCATTAAGTGAGGTGGATCTGCAAAAGCAAACACAGTTCTAGATGAATCAGCAGGATTAACAAAACAGTTTTGATCAACAGATATCTGAAGGGCTTTAAGCAGACCTTGATTGGTACTTCCCATATCTGATGTAATACTTACAACAGGGAAACCTGCCTTCTCAAACTGATTAATCAAGGCAAACAAGATATCTTTCGTCATAGGTTGATCAAATTCATAATAAACTGATTGCTTCCATTTACCAAAGAGACCACGTATTATAACCACTTGTACTTGTTTATGAGGTTCATAGATCCTACCATTAGACCCATCAAAGGATCATCTTTCTTCTACCTTCATTTCATCGAAACAGAGGACAGAAATTTTTTCAGTATGGGACATAGTTTTACCTTTAGCAACCATTAACTCAATGACAGGTAAAAGCATATCAGGTTCACAACTTAACTGCCCTGCCCATCGATTGAGTGCTGTAATGCTCGGGAATGGTAATTTGCAAGAAATTCTCAAATATCGATAGGTTTTAGGACTCAGTGCTCTTAATGACAAAGCCAAAGAAATATCTGAATTAGACCATTTCCGTATTGTTTTTCCTGAAAAAAAGAATTCAAATTGTTCTTCAGAAAAGAGAGATTTCAGCAACATTTTTACTCGCTGAAGTTTTGTATTTGCAACCGACAAATCCCCGACAAGCTCTTCATTCTTATCCTTTAATTGTGCATTTTCCTGCTGCAGACTATTTATTTCCCATTTCAAACTTTCAATAATTGTCCCTTCTTCATTGCTTGCTTTCAGCTCATTTGCCTCAGCTTCGTCCCTTCTTGCATCATAATTAAGTAGAGCTTCAGTGGTTCTTCTTTTCCTCCCACGTCTCTCTGCTCTCTCACTTCGGTCTGCATCTGTTGTATAATAGTAGATTATATATATGTGTGTATAATATATATATATATATATATATATATATATATATATATATATATATATATATATATATATATATATATATATATATATATATGTATATATATATATGTATATATATATATAACATATATATATATATATATATATATATATATATATATATATATATATATATATATATATATATATATATATATATATATATATATATATATATATATATATATATATATATATATATATATATATATATATATATATATATATATATATATATATATATATATATATATATATATATATGAGTTTTGGCCTGCCTATTCATAGATAAGAAAAGCTGTTGGATGATTAGACTAATGAAAGCCACTTAATTCTCCATACACGACGTGACTCATCACTAGGTTTATGCTTTTTTTACCAGCTTCAAAAAGCTCTGGCCCCACGATATCCCTTAGTGGGGTTCTTAAGAAATAAGAGATCTAGGCCTAATTATTGTCTGCACAGGAAGACTACTCAGAGGTAGATCACTACGCATAGGCCTAATCACCTGTTCGAACAACTTTATATTCATAAAAAGAAAGTATAAAAGAAAAACAATTTGAATAGTATTAATCAGATAACTTCTTCATTCATTGCATAGGCTAGGCCTATTCTAATTTTGTACTTCATTTCAAGAATTTAGTCCAGGCTACTTATCAACTGAAGATTGTCTCTAAAAAGGGCACTATTGAGATTGTAAACAAATTGTTAAACCATACCTGACTTTACGTCCTTAGCAGGTAAATTTAAAGTGGGAACTACAGTCTGCTTTAAGCGGTGATAGTTTTTCTGATAAAGCTGTGGTAGCAATTCACGTTGAAGATTCCTTTCGTAATCTTCTGTCCGGAAATGGACAGAACAAATCCTGGCATTCTTAACGTTAATGGCATCAATTCTTTTACATGCATTGATCCATACTTTAGACACCTCGGGGTCTTTAGGGAACCTATGCAAAGAAATCCCTTTCTGTCTAGAACTATTAGTGCACCCAAATATGGCACACACACCCATAATCGTGAGCTCCAACACTGCAACTGACGGACTGACAAGTGCATCGCCCGACGCCCAGTCGATGTGTTCCAGTGACGTCACTGAGAGAGGGAAATCAGCGATCGGACGCCTTGGTGAACACACCTTCTCTTTTTACATCTTGGGCTGAGGCTTTTGATCCCATGACTGCTGCAATTTGATGGATAGGTATCCACCTCATGTCTTTTCCTATACCAAATTTAATCCATAGTTTGTCCAAACCAGTTTTTTCTATGCTAGATACTGCTATGATGGCAACGTCAGTGTCTGTACTACATATGATTGCACTTGAGATATCTTCATGCTTTGCAGCATATGCAGCATGTAAAAGGACTCTAGTATCTGCCTCATCGTGAGTGCAGCCTTGTAGGTCAGCAGTGTTTTGTTCAGCTTTTATACAAAGTGCAGCATCATCTTTAGTGACAATTATACATGATGCGCTAATTGCTAATTGCTCTCCGGCGAACTCCTGCGCCTCTTTTTTTTTTTCTTGTTTGTGCTTTCATGCTGTCTGTCCTATACACATCAAATACAATGTGTGTTTGCTTGTACTTCTGTATGTGCTTATGAATCTTGGATAGGACTTCTTCTTCAGCATAAGACTCAAATGTAGACCCCTTGGTTGGTCTCGGAGCATTTATAAGAACTGCACCATCCATTATGATAACATCAGTGGTTGGCTTTTTGTCAGGGATGTATGATGCATGCTGTTCTAGTAGGGGCAACAGCTGTGACTTGGTGCCTTGATGCATCTGCCCATTCTGTGCCAGTGATGGTGGGCAATTTTGATTTTCGTGTTGAAAGAATTCATTTAAATCACACTGTCTATTCTGGCATGATATGAAGAGGAGTGAGAATAGATTACAATCATCCTTTATGGTTTGCAGTGACTGTTTGCCCTTGGATTCTGTAGTAGACATCTTGCGACTGAACAATAGAATTTTGTTCTTGTGTACTGGTTCATAGAATTTGCTGGGTGTCTTAAGCCTCTCAACAAAGTTTGTGAATTGTGTCTGCCCAAGGCCCTTCATAGATCTCAAGGATTCACTAACTTTGCTGTCCATAATTTCATGACTGTCTATCACAATCAGATCCACTGAATCTTCCTCAAAAGGGTTGCTCATTTCTTTGATTACTTTTGCCAGATTTTCAACCATTTCATTATACCTTTTCAGCACAGTTTCAGTTTCAGCATGATGCTTACCCTCAGATTTTGGATCAGCATCACGTATAGTCTCAAACTCAAAGATCAGGCGGCTTACTTCAGGACCAGCCACTGTCCACCTTCTGAGAGCATCTTCATCTTCAAATATGCCAACGGCTCCCACATCTCCTGTCACATGAGCATTATTCTGCTCATGTGCTTGGTCTATAGGCATTGAGGAAAAAAGCCGAGTGGTTTTGTGGGCAGTGAAATTTCCCCTTTGTGAATTCATCAAATCTGTCATTTTGGAGAGCCTCCATGTCCCTCAAATGAATTGAAAGCCACCTGGCTTAATGTACATGGTCCAGGGCAAAGAAGAAAGGAATGAGTTCCTGCAGCACATCTTTGTACAATTGGAAATTAGACTCTCGGTATGACCTGATGAATACAAATACTAGAATTCTAGCTGAAGCACAAGATTTCAAAAGTAGAATTGCGGACACTCTGATTCTCATTTTCTGATCCAGCTTTCACAGCTTAGCTCAATTTCTTCTTCTGCTTACTGGATATATAGGCAGTTTTGTGCAGCTGATATGAACTGCAAGCTGTCACCTGGTGGGCTAGACATGTCTTCTTCAAATGTGAAGCAGAAATAAATGAATCTGCTGTTCCAGGAGTAGCTACTCCTGCTTCTGCAAGAGCACCAGTCCAACCACTGTCTTTTAAGAGATCACCCAGAATTTTGAATGCTGCCATTTCTATATGCAGCCCTCTAAACATAATAACCATAACACCAAACTGCAATGGCCAACCCCATTGGATCTGCATGGCAATTGTAAATAGTTGCTGATCAACTCCTAGAGCTCGGGTTTGGCCAGGATTGAGAAACTGTGTGGTTGCACTTGCAATATCCATGGTATGTTTTATCATTGCAACTGAATTAGCTGCCTCTTGAAAAAGAGGCAACATTGATGACAAGCTTATTTCAAATGGGGCCTGTCGCTTCTGAGAAGTGTGATGTGCTGCCCGAGATATGGACACAGCATTTTCACTCATGTCCGACAGACTGACTTTTTCAAGCCATTCATACTCAAGAGAAAGATGCTTTGAAAGCACAACCTGTTGGTGTCCTGCACTTCCACTGGATGAAAGGAGGGGATTCTCATGTTTAAAGTGAGCAGGAGGTACATTTATGTAATAACATTTACGTAATATTCAGGAAGAGAAGGTACTTGTTTTTGCTTTGTTCCACTTTGGATGATTTGGGCAAGTTTCTGTCCTCACCCTTTTCATCAGTTCTTGGATGCTGAAAAAAAGATATGCCTGTCCCATGGAAGGATGTTTGTGCAGTTGTGGCACTTGGATTATGGTCCAGATCGTCATCAGCACAAGTTGTAAAAAGCCCTTTTCTTAGTGTAGTGGGACAAACTTCTTCTTCCTCCACAGCCCTTGTTACAACTGCTTCTCATAACCCTTTAGTCAATTCAAGAACCCTATCATAGCTGATGCTGATTCCATGGTGATGGAATGTGTCAATTAATTGACGCTGCCTGGTTTTTGCAAAGACCAGGAGACCAATATTTATGGGAAATGGAGGTTCTCTTGACTTGGAGTGTCTGGAGAATGTTGAAGATGCGGGCTTCTTTCTACAGTTTAAGTGCAAAAGTTGTGCTAAAGCTAGATCAGTAGATGATGTTCCATATTTAGGTTGGGATTGTATATCGCCACCGTTTTGTAGCACACTTACAAATTCCAACAAACTTGGTGGCACAGATTCTATTCTAGTGTCTGCTGTTAAGGTTCCATGAAATTCTATCTCCTGTTCAAACATCTGTTTCCTCAATATCTTAGCTGCTTTGGCCACAATTAGTACATCATTGTAGTCACATGCCATGGCTAGGGCTTCTCCCATTTTCCTTATTAGGCAAACCAAATTTCTTTTCCCTTTTTAAAGTCCTCCAGATCTGTGATGTGGGCAAGTATCTGTTCTTTCAACCATGTTCGGTGCACTAAGGAAGCATCAACATTTAGCTGCTCCAGTCTTTGTTTGTACAAATCATAAAGTTCTACCATTGTAAAATAGCAGCACCCATCTGTAGTCAACTGCTTGTCTCTTATGTACATCTCAAGCTCAGCAAAAGCATGGGCACATGCCTCTGTCTGCACTGCACAAAATCATCTCAATTTCTGGGAATTTAGCCACGCCCTTTCCCTGTTGTACACACCTGTCAGACAAGATGGCCAGAAGTTTCTCATCTAGTAGGCTGGAGCATATCGTTGCAGCTTTTCATGTAAAGGCAATGTCATGGCCAATCATAAATCTTTGATTGGTACTGGTTGGTCACAAATAAAGCATATTCCTTCTTTCTCAGTCTTCGATTCTTCTGCATCTTCTTCATCTGCCTTCTGGCTACTACATGTGAATTTTGCTGATGGGGCGTTATCTTCTTTTGTCTTACACAATGACTTCCTTTACCTTTCTAGTTCTGTTGTTTTGAACTTCAGCATACATGATTCATGATATTTTGCTTTGTTATTTTCAAAGGTCTGCAGAATTCCATCACCTTCATCAAGCCTTTTGGGATGAAATTGTGTAGGCATTGCATTCAACTTATAGAATTCAGGAATGTTTGTAGCAATGGTAACATAGCCAGCACCAGATGCATCAACTAGTCTTTCACGTGTGTCCTCTTGGCACAAGCAACAAAGCTTCCAGTTAGTCATACTATCTCCCTTCAGGAAAGACGCTGACTTCCAAGATTGTCCTGCCATTGCTTTTGTTCTATAGGCCGAGGGTTTATCCTTTCACCACCTATATAACATATATACACTTTCAGATATGGGATACAACTAGGCTCAGATATGTCATAATCCTACCCCTAGCCCGATCATTCATCCAATGCTATTTAATTCCCGTGAGATCTGTACACCATCTAGAAGACCATCTTCCTTGGCCCAGCTCTCCCACGCTGACACATCCTGTCAATTCAGGTGCAGCTGTTTAACTTTGAAGTGGGGCTAGCTAAACAGCATTTGGGAAACTAATAACAAACCTCTGCCATTAGGTAGCACTGAACCCCATGCTGAGTTTCACAGCTATAGTGTCAACCAGTGTGCCCTGGTAGTACACTGACACTACACTATTACACTTTACATTAAGCTTATTACCCATTTTTTTCTAAATGAGGATGAAAATTAATTAACTGGGGATTAATTGATTTATAATCTACAAAAGATGAACTGATCAGGATGAAGTTACCCCAAATCCATGTATTATCCGACTTTTAGCCTCATATATGAGCTTAAGTACCAATTTTTGACATTTTAGCGGACATTTTTAATATGGTGACTGCCATCTTGGATATTTCTATGCAGAGAAATGATATATAAAGGCTTGTTTTTAATATTTTAATATAAAATGGGAGTGACTTATTGATTTGAATGTGATTAATCAATTAAATACCAATATTCAAATATCCACAGGACCCCATTTTGAAAACCTGTCGGCCATCTTGGAAAATGGCAAAATTTTGTATGGCCGGAGGTTGATAATGAGACCAAGGGGCAAGAAGAATAGTTGAGCCAAGTTTCATGCTTGTATCACCATTTGAACTTTTCCGCTATTTTTTGTAGTTAACCCTCCACTAGTTATGCATATTTACAATCTAAGCAGAATAACTTCTGCCATGGAAGCCGAAGGGAAAAATTGAGATATTAAGAATTTAGAACAACGGTTTAATATTGGTAGTTTTCTAAATTAGTCGCTTTGTATCTTACTTGATATGAGATGTTCAAACCACGTTGATTAGATTGTCCAGTTAATATAATTTAGCTACTTTTTATTTTACTGTGATTAACAGTAATCTGATATCAAGATACGGAACTGCTAGGTGAGGACCAAATGCTTATTATCAATAACTTCGGTTTCACGACTTTTCAAAGTAAGAACTGGAGAGAATGAAGTGTCAGACTGAAAATGTATACGAGAGCATACGTGCGTGTAAAAAAAAAAAAGGGTATCATGACTTGCAGTATTATAATTTTACCTTTTCCACTGAAACCCACCTATGTGCTGCCTCTAGCGCAGTCTGCGTTGCACATTGTACAGTGTAAAGCTCTCGGATATTGTGGGTGGTGTGTGTGTGTGTGTGTGTGTGTGTGTATGTGTGTGTATATATATATATATATATATATATATATATATATATATATATATATATATATATATATATATATATATATATATATATATATATATATATATATATATATATATATATATATATATATATATATATATATATATATATGTGTATGTGTATGTACATGCTCTTGTGTTTATGTGAGTGTGTGTGTGTGTGTGTTTGTGTGTAGACAGACAGAGATAGCTCAAGTGTCTGTGCATGTGTGAGACAGTAAAGTGGTTTTTGTATTTGTTTACGCAGTAATATCAAGCATCGTAAAAAGTCCATAAAAGAAAATCACCGTTGAGGAGAGTAATAAGGCCACCGTTGTTCATATGATTGAAAAATCGTTTTCTTTGGTTTTATTGCCCAAAATGAAGTGATATTTTCACATCAACTTGCACTCGATTCTGTTCACATAAGTGAATCGTTATGCGAAATAGATAGCTTCTTGAGAATGAAAAGTGTAAACAGAAGTCTTTGCATTTAATCCACTTCTTGAAATAGAGAACGTCTCAAAATAAGCTGGTTTTAAAGTCTTCGGTTCTCTTTTTCTCAAGGGATTTTTTGAGAATGTGAGCGGATTAAATCGTCTTTAGAAGGAACGAGGCGATTGCTGGAACAGTTCTCACCTTTGACCATATTTACTCGTAATAACTATATTTTATGTGCTCTTTCAGGGCAAAGAGTATGGTGTCTGAATTGTGTCATCTGGATCATATTGTTATATGAAGACTGGAAAAAAGAAGAATCATTTATTACGTTTTTTTCATTGTACCCTTCATATAGCTGAAGTTCTAGTCTCCAGTTCAGGATGCCGATAGTGTGAGGATGATAACGATTATTATTACCATTAAAGTTAACAAATCATTTGAAGGGGATCGTAGTCTTACCGGTAAAACAAACTCTCGTGATCGAAATTAAAGTATAGACATTTACTTACACACTGAAAACTTGGGAGATGGCTGTTGCACAACACAATATTCACAACACATAATAAAAGTATTAAGACTAATTTGTTACGTTCAATATTTCTTTCCTGCTCCTTATCTTCTTAGAACTTAAATTCTTTAAGAGCCAGGGTATTCCGAATGGAAATTTAGCTACGCACCATACCATCGAATGACGTTGGGAGCAATATCATTTTGAGAAGCACAATGAGATTGGCGAGTAATGAAGCAGTTTATGCGACTGAGAGTTACATACTAAAGCCCATTCAAACCTGGGTTGTACCAGGACAGGTGAGTGGCAAGTGGGAATCAATCTCTAAGCAACGCAAATGCTAAAGATCACTGATTTCTTCAAAAAACCATCTAAAACCCTACCGAGGTAACGCAGTTGTTACAGAGAAAGTGAGGTAATTCACCTGAAATCTATATTAACCTCGAAAAGCTCCCATATACGTATATTGGAGTTTTTTCGAGGCTAATAGAGATTTAAGGTCAGTTACCTCACCTCCTCTGTAATAACTGCGTTACCTCGGCAGGGTTTTAGATGATTTATGAAGAACTCAGTGATCCTTAGCATTTACGTTGCTTGGAGTTCGATTCCCACTTGCCACTCACCTGTCCTGGTCCAACCCTGCTTTCAGTGGGCTTTAGTGTGTGTGTGTGTGTGTGTGTATATATATATATATATATATATATATATATATATATATATATATATATATATATATATATATATATGTGTGTGTGTGTGTGTGTGTGTGTGTGTGTGTGTGTGTGTTTTTTGTCATAAAATATTGTCTTAGCTATAGCAAGATTTATTTGCAAAGTTCTTATCATGTATACACCTAAACAAGTATTTAATGACGAAACTGATTTACAGACAGCAAAAGCTTTGTTCAAGAGACCTTGATATTTGGCATCTAATCGAAGGTTGTAATCCGAAATATTATGGTAGGAAATTTGTTAGATTATCAGAAATTCTTGAAAACAGACCAAGAAAAATACATCAATTGAGATGAAAAATAATTGATAGACTGTTGTCAAAATACTGTTTATTGGGAGTGTTTTTCTATCACTCTGAAACCGAAACTCAATTGATTGTAAAATTTTGCCTGAGAGTTCATTTTCTAGACCGGTCAAAAATAAATAAGCAAACAATGAACAGTTCTTCCATTTATGATGTTATTGATATTTTTTGGTAGCATGAGGACATTATATAGCATATGCGTTGTAAGAAATACAGCTTCATTTCAGTTCAATTGATTGGATTAACTACTAAGTACTGTTACTGAACAGTCATATCAGTCATTTGAGATGGGTGAATTACCAGTGAGAAGGGCATTCATCTTAGCAACCTCAACTCAAATAGACATATATAATCTATTATCCAAGGCGAGAATAACTCAGAATTAACCTATGGATATAAAACAGTAGTGAAAGGAGATTTATGAAATAAAAAATGAAGTATATTATATCTTTGATTCATTTGCTATTTTAGCAATCGAAAATGTTGTCTTAGGCCATAGAGAGTAGAGTTGGTTACCTATCGCGCAGTGCGTATAATTGAATTTCGTAAGGAAGGAATTAAATGACAGAAAAGCAAGTAAATTTTATGTATACGTTCAGGTCAAAGGGTCAAGATGAACTGGTATAAAAAGATGTCCATTAAAAAGTAAGAAAAGAAAAAAATAAATCAACCTTTAATATAAACAAGAAAAAATGCGCCGAATTTTCTTCGGCTCAACCACATTTTCTGTACAGGGTATAATCAAGGCCACCGAAAATAGATCTATCTTTCAGGGTCTCGGTATAATGCTGCATGAGCCACGGCCCATGAAACTTAACCACTGCCCGGTGGTGGCCTGTCCTATATCGTTCCCAGACGCAAGATTGTGGTTAACTTTAACCTTAAATAAAATAAAAACTACTGAGACTAGAGGAATGCAATTTGGTATGTTTGATAATTGAAGGGCGGATGATTAACATACCAATTTGCAGCCCTCTAGCCTCAGTAGATTTAAGATCTAAGGGCGGACAGAAAAAGTGCGGACAGAAAAAGTATGGACGGACAGACTAAACCGGACCAATAGTTTTCTTTTACAGAAAACTAAACATCAAAGGTCTGTAACCCAGGTTCTTCCTGTCTAGCTTGTCCTCTCTCTTTCTCTCCCTTTCACGCAGTCTCCTGGTACGCTTCACCTTTGCTTTATTCTTCTAAAAGCCTTTTCTCTCTTTTTAGTTTTCTGAAAAGAAAACTATTGTGCCGGCTTTGTCTGTCCATCCACACTTTTTTCTATCAGCACTTTTTCTGCCTGCCTTCAGACCTAAAAATATCAAATTGCAGCCCTTTAGCCTTAGTAGTTTTAATTTTATTTAACGTTAAAATCAGCCATAATCGTGAGTCTGGCAACGATACAGGACAGGCCACCACCGGCCTATGGTTAAAGAATCATAGGCCGCTCTCATACCGAGACCACTGAAAGATAGATCTGTTTTCGGTGACCTTGATGATACGCTGTACAGAAAACTCGATTGCACCGAAGAAACTTCGGCGTATGTTTTACTTGTTTTTTTTTTCTTTTATGATTCCCCATCGCTCCTCCACTTCCAGATTTCAGTCCTGTCTGTGTCCATTCTCCGCTCTTCTCACTTCCCCTTCCCTCTGTCGTTGCCAGACTCTACTTTTTCTGTCGAACGACTCACTAGAAAAATGGTGAAAGGCTTCGCTCTCAAAAAGACGATTCAGGCATTAAACAAAGAATACACGGCAATGGTATCCTGACTGAGGGGATCTGATAAGCACTGAGAGAGGATACGAACTTCCCGGGAATGTAGATTTGTTTATGTTTTAAAACTATGTATACGCAAAAACACAGACACACACACTTCATATATATATATATATATATATATATATATATATATATATATATATATATATATATATATATATATATATATATATATATATATATATATATATATATATATATATATATATATATATATATATATATATATATGGGAAT
>NC_089742.1:3637039-3662039 GCF_040412425.1 Macrobrachium rosenbergii | reverse complement strand
GCTCGAAAATACTCATTCAAAAGTGACAAGTGCCTTTACATTAGCTAATTAAAACATTTAAAAACTGAAGAACGAGACATTTTTATTGCATTCATGATACCTAAGTTCATAGTTCAATATTCACATCATATATATATATATATATATATATATATATATATATATATATATATATATATATATATATATATATATATATATATATATATATATATGTGTGTGTGTGTGTGTGTGTGTGTGTGTGTGTGTGTGTGTGTGTGTGTACTTGAGTGTTATGAATACAAAGAGAAGTATGTTGTATTTCCTCATTTATTTTATCCTTTCAGTGCCACTGTTGATGAAATATTTTCGAAGTTTTCCATTGAAAATTATTTCCATATTGAAACAGTGCATAAGTACGTGCTGCTTATGTATTATTTCTGGGAGTAAAGGATTACAAAGTAATAAATGTGGCAATAAGAATAAGTTTACTTAAAATAATCAAAAGTATCGTAGGCCAAAGGTTTCAAGGCAAGTAAAACACTTATTCACTTCTGCTTAACCGCTTGCGGTATTTTTTTTTTTTTATAACCTTAAGGCGAGGTATTTATATAAGATTAATGAAATAACCGAGATTATTTTATGCATTCCGCCAACCTTACTATTTTTATTCCATCCTTTCTCACTGGTAAATTCGTCCAAAAAGATATTGTAGTTGAGAACTTAATAATATTAGCAAGATCATTTGATAATTAAATGAACAGTAATAACTTTCAGCAACATATTCACAAGAATGCAAACTCAGTGAAAATGCGTAAACTTTCCTATTCTCAATTAAAATAATAAAAACCTCTTTGGAGATAGATTATTTTAATTGGTTCTTTGCTCTGAACTCTGTATTATTCATTGATCACGAAAATAAAAAAAAATACTTTTGGAAGCGGAAAATGTGCTTCCGTTTTCGGTAAAAGACTGTAATGAGAAAGAAAACTCCCGACCCGAAAACCTTGCGTGCGGAGGGCTGGAACAGGCGGATCTGTTCGTGATGTGTTTATGTGGGTAGACTTTAGAGAAGAAATGTTCTTACCCACATCGTCTCTTAGCTTTTTTTTTTTAATGCTTCCCGGAATTTTCTTTATTGTTACATATTGCTGAAAAAGGCTTTTGTAAATTAGGTTTTCAACGAAAATCTTTTAGTTCAGGATAACAATGTTTATTGAAGAGTCAAAATCCTGCTTTAACTGTTTAGTGTATGAAAGTTAATAAAAAGGAAATAATTTTTTTTCTCCCTCTTTCTCAGTATAAATATTTTAACTAACCTTGTTACTTCTATCTCTCCATTTCAAATCTTAATCTTTGCTAGAGGCCTCCATTCCTAGGTTGTCTTTATATAGTTTCCGTTGGGAATAACTAACCTTTCTGGCTTTATCTCATATTGCGTTATTATAGTTTTTGCTGAAAATAGTTACAGCTAAAGTACTGATTTAATACCTAAGAGGGAAAAATTTATGTGATACAATTCAAAAAATAGATTGGAAAGCACAGGAGAACTTATTATTTTAATATTCATTTAAATGAAAACAAAAAAAACCGTATTTTTTGTTTATATGTTTTTTTTTTTATATTTGTTTCATCGTAACACATTCTATCACTTTTTGAATGTGCAGTCATATTCAAGTTAGTTATGATTAATAACTTATTTGTCATTTGATAACTTACACACCAAAAATTCATTTGATTTTCCCCCTGTCGCTGAATTTTTTGTAAGGTGCGAGTCTCTCTAAGAAATTACCGGGAACTTATTTAATAAGGATAAAATTTCCATCCAAATCCCTTAATACATGCATTTCGATGCCATTCATATATGTTAACAACTTTCAGGAGACAGCGGAATATGTAGGAAATTCTGTTGTCAATGGTTCATTTCTTATAACATAAAAAAAAATCAGTGTTTTTTAGTAAAATTGATGAGATCCTTTTGTTTTACGGTAGCTCGTTTTATCTACTAACATAATGGTTAGTGTTTGCCACTTGTACGGTATTCCGCCAAAAATCATAAGTCTTGATTTTATAAAGATTTGTTTCCTAAATATACTCATCTACATAATAAACAGCCGTAAGTTGTACAAGCCTACTAAACTGTATCGAACAATAATCTTTTGAACAAGGTGAAAATATCAAGAACTAAAAAAACAGATTATTAATAAAGGAAGTGGATAAGACATCCAGGTCAGAATCTATGCAGTTTTATACTGTTAAGAAATACTGTAAGATAAGGATACGTAATTCACCCCAATATTTCTGGTCGACTGTGACTGATTCGGAAAATTAGGGGGATGTTGTTATAATGTTGCTATACCGGGAATCTAAAAGATGAAATAATACGTTGGTAGACTGCTTGCCCTCCTTCTATCTATCTATCTGCCTATCTAAGTATAATATTATAATGTGAGATTATGTGTATGTTTTGATTTGATGTCTATGATTTTGAGATGTCTTTATTTCTTACAGATGACTCTTGTGTTCTGTATTTTGATATAATTTTCAGCTATTTTATATGATTTGGGGTGACTTTGTAATGTATAATCATTCATGTTTGTAACACACTGTGTTCGTGGAAGTTAAAGTTTGAGTGCTGTAGAGAGAGATATTTTTGAACTATTATCAGATCGCCACATCCTGTATTGACACAGGTGTTTGGGGTGAAGGCAGAAAGGCAAGGGCCACTTTGCTTGTCTTCATGAGTTGACAGGCCTTGGCCAGAATGCTTTATTATATGTTTATCATGTGTGTCTGTTCCATAGTTATTAACTTTGTCTATGCCTATTATATTTTCATAATCTGAGTAGAAAAGAATGAGGAAGTGAGAGAGATGAAGTTGACATGCTGACAGCCGAGCCAGTTTGGTCTCAAAATACTTTTTCTATTTACCCAGCTGCTTAACCCAGGACAGGAAATGTCAGTCTTGAGGTAAGTCGCTTGACGCTCCAGTCCTGTATGTATACTGTACATGTATACCTGTATGTATACTTTATGTATCATCTATACTTAGAGGTGGAAGGAGAAATCCGTTATTCAAAGACTGAGGGGACTAGTTAGTAACCCTTTAGGACCCACCATATATACTCAAAGGGAAATCAGAGAGACCTAGGAATTGCCTTGGGGAATTCAAAGATAGCAGTTGTCTCCCCTCTCTCTCTCTCTCTCTCTCTCTCTCTCTCTCTCTCTCTCTCTCTCTCTCTCTCTCTCTCTCTGGTGCAGTATTGTGTCTAATGGGTATATATATAAAGTTGGTTATCCTCCTTCCACAAAAGCATAAGTTTTGTCAAATTCACCAATGAAGTGTATACATTCTGTAAGAATGTTCTAAGGTGTTTATATTGTGCAAACATTGTGAAAATGTGTTTTACTATTTTCTGTTGAAGAAGGTAAGATTCTTACTTGATATATTTTGTACTGTTGTTGTGATAGAGAAATATTATTTTGATAAGAGGTGGATAATTTCTCTTATAGTGAGTTCTAGTGTATCTTGCTGCTAACTATATTTTACTATGTGCATATCATTGTGACTTGGCAGTGTTTTCTTTGAGGAAGTTTTAGAAAGACGTGAGTTTAGCTTCTTTTTTTTTAAGTGAAGGTAACCTTTCGAAAGATTGATATATTCTTTAAAACTATTTTTGTCTTAGTGAAATTGCCGTTGGTATATTTCCAGGGTTCAGCTCAATGTCTCCTATAAGAATTAAAATTAAGAACATAGGATCAGTAGCAAAACTAATAAGTAGACTCATAACAACAACAGCTTAATAAAAATAAACAGAACAATTAACAATAATATTTCCATCAACAACAATAGTATTTACACTATGTACAAAAATTACATTGAAAGTACAGATACACCTGACCATATGTCATTCCAAAATCACCGGAAGCAACTGGTCGATAAGGTGGAACCGCCACATCTTATAGGGCATGCAAGAAACCCAACACATTTGCCACAAAAAAGATTGAAGATTAATGAGCAGTTGGAACTAAGGTTATAGCAGATGAAGATAATTTCCTAATTAATGATGCTCTTAATTAATAGTTAAAACAAGGGTATTGCCAAAAGAAATTGAACATCGAGTAGTAGTTAAAGGCATTCTATGGTCCCCAGATCCTAATTGTTTTTCATTGCAATTGAGGTTTGCATGTTTAGTTGTTGTCTGGTGTCATAAATATCATGGTTACTAACGCTAATGTACAAAGTTAAATATAAGGGAAAAATGTACTTAAAATCATCCAAGAATGGAGGAATACTATTTGTATTTTTTTTTATTTAGAAAATGAATTCATCGATAAAATGAAACATTGAATCCATACATCATAATATTGAAGAAAGAGTAAAAGGTTTTCAAATTATATACATATTGTAGAATAAGGAATAGTATCGATTTTCAATAAAACAATTACTGAGTATGTAATAAAAACAACTTTTTAAAAAAATTTTACGTTTAAAAAGAGGCTCTCTTGGTTGTTACCTTTTAGAAACAGTTATCGGTCATCAACTGGTGTTCTATAGAAAGGGAAAAAGTTCATGGAACGACAAAAGTATCAGGGTATTAGTTTATCTTTTTTTTTTTTTTTTAAGATATAGTAAATTCAAAAAGTCCTTCAAATAAAATACTTCAACTAGATCAGGAAATGAGAGTATGGTCCACAAAGTTTTGACAACAATAAATGAAGTAGATACTAAAATTTAGCAGCTCATTCCCAGAAAATTTACTTTTCAAAAGGTTAATATTAAGATTGGATACAGCCTATCCTTGATCTGAAAAGAGACCCGAGTGTTCGACGGTTTTTCAGAATAAGCTTAATATTTACAAAAGGAAATTCTTTGCTGATGATCTTTATAACATTTTTGTGGAAGTCATCATTGGAAGGGAAGGAAATTTAGCATAGATTTCTAGTTTGAGAACATTATGTATGATATGTGACTCATTAAAATTCATATCCAACAACTTTCTCAAGATTCAGTAAAAATATTTTAAAGGAAAACAATTATTTTTAAAAAAAGACCTGTCAGGAACTCAATTTTGATTTGGAAAACTTGCCAAGACGAAGTCAAAGTAAGGGCCCTCTGGAGGAGTGTAAAAATAGCATTTAATTTAAAATTAAAATGACACGCGCTGTAAAAATTAGTACCCAACCCAGTAAAGGTGCTCTTTCTGTATATACTGGTATGGAAATCCCCCGAGTCTCTCGAAACACGTAGGTCCAGGAAAGGGGGGATTTGCATATTTCTTTCTCCATAGTAAACTTAATATTTGAGTGCTGGGCATTAATATGATCTAAAACTGCAGAGACTGAAATTCATGTCTAAAAAGAACTAATGTGTCATCCACATAACGTCGATAAAATAGGGGATTAGAATTGGAGGGGCAGGAGTCTAAAAATGACTCCTCCAGGGAGTTCATAAAGATGTTAGCGGACGTGGGGCCGAGTGGACTACATATCGCCATCCCTTCCACTTGTTTGAAGGAAGTACCATTAAAAACAAATACCGTGTCCCACACGGCCAAGTCAAGAAGCTGTTTAAAATCAGATTTATTACAATTATGAAACATACAGTCTTCACAAGGAAATAATTTGCTTAAAATAATGTTAATAGTTTTCCTCAGCAGGGACATTAATAAACAGTGACTCGACGTCATTGCTAACCATATAAAGGTCTGAGTCCTGTTTACGGATCTCGTTCTTAAAATCCAGGGAGTTCCTAAGTATGTGGGCGTTCTTATTAGACAAGAATTTAAGTCTCAGCAGTTTTTAGCCGTACCTAGCATCTCAACTGTTTCACTGTCCTTCGTGGGTGTAACTTTGTTCGTATATTCATCATGTTTTTACCTTTTCGTAATTTAATAGCAAACACACACACACACACACACACACACACACACACACACACACACACATATATATATATATATATATATATATATATATATATATATATATATATATATATATATATATATATATATATATATATGTATGTATGTGTGTGTGTGTGTGTGTATATATATATATATATATATATATATATATATATATATATATATATATATATATATATATATATATATATGTGTGTGTGTGTGTGTGTGTGTGTGTGTGTGTGTGTGTGTGACATGGGAAGTGTTGCTGTCAACCAACATAGAATAAGGAACTGTATTATTAAAAATAAATGCCTTTATTTTTAATAATATAGTTTGTTCGATAACCTGTAAACAGGATATCGAATCACCATACCTCATTAAGTAGCAATAGCTGAGTCATTGTACATTAAGAAGCTTGTTTTGACTTTAAACAACGCTGTACCCTTCTAGAATTTGCCCCTGTCCTTGTTTTTATTTGATGTCACTCAGCCCTTGGTCCCTTCCTGAAAGGTTGAGATATGTTTCTTACATTCTATTTGTTAAATATTGGGTTTTTCATTTTTAATCTGTAAAGCTCTTAATCATGGGTCCTTTAAACATTTCTATATATTGTAATTGCGTTTGGCAGCTTTGAAAATGAGGCTGTGTCCTGGAAACGCCAACTTTTATGATAAACGGACCAATAGTTCATAACGTCAGTTCCTTCAGTTCCTGGTTCTATATATATATATATATATATATATATATATATATATATATATATATATATATATATATATATATATATATATATATATATATATATATATATATATATATATATATATATATATATATATATATAATATACATATATGTGTGTGTATATATATTGTTACAAACATCGTTTTGACAGTATATTTTATGAATTTTCTGTATTAATACTTAGATATGTAATAAAGTAAAATGCTAAAGAACCATAAGATGTTTGTGTGAAATTAACATACATTTCTCTCACACTCCCTTAACCTTATGGCTGCCCAGATGTCAAATGAGTGGGTAATTTGCAAAAGTTCCCCAAGTAATTAAAAAGCACCTCCCCAGATCTGATAATCTCCACCCGAGGGGGAATTGG
This sequence comes from Macrobrachium rosenbergii, assembly GCF_040412425.1. Taxonomy (NCBI): domain Eukaryota; kingdom Metazoa; phylum Arthropoda; class Malacostraca; order Decapoda; family Palaemonidae; genus Macrobrachium; species Macrobrachium rosenbergii. The sequence continues at coordinate 3,655,034 of NC_089742.1, read as the reverse complement.
TAACCTTTCTCACACATTAAAGAAAATCCATTTGAGACTTCACACCCTCCACATATTGTTAAACAGTCCCAGTCAATTTTCCTGATATCTATTTGAGCGACTATTCTCCCAGCCTTGCTACCTGCAACCACCACAGCAGGTCACTTCCTTGACCTGTCCCACACCTGCATCTCCACCCTCATAACCTCGCCTCTCCAGTCTAATTATGTCACTATTGTTATCTCTATTCCTTGTATCTTTTACTGGCCGGCTCTCAACGGCCTTTCAGGTACCTGCCAGGATTGTCCGTGTGCCCTGAGAAGAGAACAATAGATGACCTCATTGAGAAGGAACTGTCAAATCAAGTTCTATGGGAAATTGGCTCTGGTCCACTCAAGTCTTGTCCATGGACCAAGGTAAAGTGATTTGGAAGTTGTTTGTCCGCCCTTACCATTTTTGCCTTTTACTTGAATTTTTCTACCTGTTCTCCTGTTTTCCCTCAGAGATCCTAGTGATTTTGACTGTGGTGTATTTGTTTTATAAGTATTGTAATACCAGTGTTAGTCTTACTTATGTTTCGAAGGCCGTGTTAAAGTTCAGGGATCATTTATTCTCAGTGTTAAGGATCACTGTTTCGTTGCCTGTTTTTTTTCACTTTGTGTACATATTCCAATTTAATTTCCACTCATAATTCCCTAGTATGTTACAACATCTACTGCATTGCAGATCCATGTTGCGAGTAACCTGTTGTGTGAAATCACCTGTTGATCCATGGTGCCATCTTCTTGCAAATTGCATGTGCCATAACTGGTCAAGATTTCTGGATTCCCAGTGTTAACATTGCTTTGCCTGTAGTATTCAATCTTGTACTATATTAGGATCCTATTCCCTTTCTACAAAGTGTGTTAACCTAGTCAGGCACAGATACATAGCCTGCAGTAGTGTGGCACTCTTGTTTGTTGACTGTCATTTAGTACAGTAATTTTGATAGTTCCATGGAGCTCTGTTGATAGCTCCTGTATATATTTCATCTCCTGATACCTTTAGTGAATTGTATGTTTTAAATGGACACATTAAGTTTTACCTTGAATCCTTTTTTGATTGATACTAAATTGTGTTAATTTCACAATTCTGATCACTGAAGTGTGGCCCCTCAGTCAGTTGAAGTTCCGAAGGCAGAGTTTAGAGCCATCCCTCAAACACCATTGCTGTGCCCATAACAGTATGTATACATACATACATATACTGTATATATATATATATATATATATATATATATATATATATATATATATATATATGTGTGTGTGTGTGTGTGTGTGTGTGTGTGTGTGTGTGTGTGTGTGTGTGTTAATTCATTACTATCGTGTTCAAGAATTTCAGAATGAATTTGGCGGAATTCTGAAGTGTAAACTAATTCTTAGCAAGATTACTAACGAGAGAAACTAGGAATTTGGCTATGGGGTAATTTGGTAAATTATAAGCTGATAAAATCGGTCTGATTGGTGTATTAGGCTTATGGACCTTTGGAAGACTATATAGGACACTGAAAGCAAATCAGAACTATACAGTGATTGATATGACTGTTCAGATAACTTACCTTTCTCTTTAACTGGAGTGAATTTTATCTTCTGCTTTAAAGAATAGGTTGTACTGAGGTTCACCTACTTCAACAAACTTACTAGAGTCTGATAAAACAAGTTCCATTTTTTGGATATGGTCACAACGGTCAAGAATAATAACTCCCTTCCCCTTATCTGGCCTACAAATTATAATATTATTGACCATAGAAAGTTTCCCTAAGCATCATAAAATCTCCCTGTTTAAAGAATGGAAATCAATTAGTGGCTGTCAAAGACGAGAATACTTTGTGTGATATACTCTGAATAGCCTGCTGGGCTGTCTTTAAATTAGTATGTGCAGGTATTTGTAATTAGAATCGATATGAACCCACCTCTGCTGTGTTAACTGTGTAGAGTGTTTGTCGCATGCAGCCATATTATGAATGAATTTTATCACATCACCGTGATTCATATACAAGCATTAAGCTGCAAACGTCCTTTAATATCCAATTCGCTCCGCCCCGGAAATAATATATTTTCATATGTTACCCAAAAGGGAAGTTTTTAGTTGATAATAAGTTCGTTGTCTCGTGGGCTCGAACCACGGAAGACAAGAAACCAGGACTACAGTGACGCCTTAAATGATATGGCCATCAATAGAGGTATAAGCTGATACATTATTTCTGAGGTAGAGCAAAATGGATATTAAAGGACGTTTGCAGCTTAATGCTTGTATATGAATCACGGTGATGTGATAAAATTCATTCATAATGTGGATGCATGCAACAAACGCACTACACGGTTAACACGGCAGAGTTGGGTTGAAATCGATTCCAATTGCAAATACCTGCACATACTAATTTAAAGACAGTCAGCGGGCTATTCAGAGTATATCACACAAAGTATTCTCGTCTTTGACAGCCACTAACTGTTTCCATTCTTTAAACAGGGTGATTTTATGATGCTTAGGAAACTTTCTACGATCAATGATATTATAGTTTGTAGGCCAGATAAGGGCAAGGGAGTTATTTTTCTTGACCGTTGTGACCATATCCAAAAAATGGAACTTGTTTTATCAGAGTCTAGTAAGTTTGTTGAAGTAGGTGAACCTCAGTATAACCTAATCTTCAAAGCAGAAGATAAAATAAACCGTACATTGAAGCAGTTAAAAGAGAAAGGCATGTTATCTGAACAGTCATATCAATCACTGAATAGTTCTGATTCAGCTTTCACTGTCCTATATGGTCTTCCAAAGGTCTATAAGCCTAATATTCCACCCAGACCGATTTTATCAGCTTATAATTCACCAAATTACCCAATAGCCAAATTCCTAGTTCCTCTCGTTAGTAATCTTGCTAAGAATTAGTTTACACTTCAGAATTCCGCCAAATTCATTCCTGAAATTCTTGAACACGATAGTAATGCATTCATGGTAATTTCGATCTTGAGTCGCTGTTTACGTAAGAAGCTTTTCCCTACCGAAACTACGATATTCAATGGTTTTGATTTAGATAGTTTTAGAAGCCTCCTTGAACGTGCAGTGATTGATACCCACTTTGTTTTAAACAAAAAGTTATATAAACAGGTAGATGGTATGGCAATGGGGTCACCACCGGGACCTATATTCGCCAATATATTTATGTGCCACCTAGAAGAACTGTTCCTTAGACAATGTCCAATTATTTCGGCCCATTTTTTATAGAAGATTTGTAGATGAAACGTTTTTATTGTTGAAAGAAATGTCCCAGGCTAATATGTTTTTAGAGTTTGTCAAAACTTTTCATGAGAATATTCGGTTTACGATGGAAATTGAATCAAATAATCATTTACCTCTCTTAGACATAAATATTTTACGTTGTAATGGGAGATTTCTCACGGGTATTTTTAAGAAAAAGAGGTACACTCGTTTGGACCTTAATTTTTTTAGTAACTGCTCTCTGACATTTAGGCTTAATTCAATAAAGACACTTTTATTCAGAGCCACTTCCCTGTGTTCAGACTAGAATAGTTTTCACAATGAACACCATTTCTTAAAGTATTTTTTTAAGAATAACTGTTATCCCTCTGACCTCTTGGACAGAACTGTTAAAAAGTTTTTAAACAATATTTATCAGCCCAGTATATTGTGTCCTCAAGTACCAAAGAAATTAATATATTTTTCATTGCCATATGTAAAAAATGCAGCCTTTAGACGTGAACTGACAATAGCCCAAAGCACCTTGTACCCATATGTTAATTTCAAGTTTGTGTTCAATAACCCGTTAACAATAGGCAGACTTTTTAAATTCAAAAACACCCTTCCGGAGTTGATGCATTCTTTTGTTGTTTATGAATATACTTGCCCAAAATGTAATTTTGGAAATTACATCAGATCTACCCGACGCTTACTGAAAGTCCGCATCGATTCCCATAGAGGTGTCAGTTATAGCACTTTTTTGCATTTTAAAATCAAAAGAGTTTTCGGCCATAAGGAACCATTCAAATTCATGTAAAACTAACATTATGTACAGTCACTCGAAAATGTTTTGCAATATGTTCCATAAGTTTTCGTTCACCTAACAGTAATTTGTTCTTTTGATATTTACAAGGAAATATAATTTTCTTATTCGACTCTGGTTATTAATCATACGGTTAACAATATAAAAAAGAATGGTGAGTGAAAAATTCATATGACGAAAAATGACGAAACATTTTGAAAATTTTCACTTCAGATGATTGGGTAAAAGATTCAAAGAAGAAACTATATTTCGAATCCAGATAAAAGCTTATTGACTAATAAAATAATATTGAATAAACGTCAATGAAATTATATATAAATAAAGCAAGAAAGAATTCAACCATTATCGTTGTCACAAACAAAAAAGAAAAAATCTCATAACGTCATATGTTATCGTGTGACTCCACATTCGGGCAGGAAAGTTAAACTAAACTGTCTTGTCACTTGCACCGATAAGATGGGCAACAGACTCAGCCACACCACAATCATTAGCTTGCAGAAGATTAATGTCTCTATTGTAGATATTGCTCGGCAGCTTAGCGTAAATAAAACAACCATGTATAGAAGGATACAACAGAGGGAACGAGGAAATGTGATAAATTTATTGTAAAAAGTGGAGGACGACCCCATTGTTGCACTACTGTTAAGGATCATCATCGGATGATCACTGAAGGAGCGCCGCCTAACTCCCCTGACAACCGGTGTTACTATAAAGAGAGAACATACGCTTTCCCTTCCAAGTTGCTGCTCAAACCATCCGTAACAGGGCACACGAGACCAAGATATTATTTCATCATACTCCTGCCAAGAAACACTTCGTATCAGCGAAACACAAAGAACAGAAGCTAGGGTTTGCGTTATAATATAATCCAGTGGCCAATGATTTCTGTAAGAGTCATCTTTTGTGATGAGACCTTCTCCACTGATGGGCATGGTAATCTTCTTCACTGCTAGCATTTAGCATTAACTAAATTAATGTTGAACTTCTTGCTAATTTTAATTCCTTAGAAACTTAGATAAAAAGAAATACAAAAATAGGCGTTATATATTCAGTTAACTTCATAAGAGGCATAAAAATTATAGGCCTAAGTAGCAATGAAAGAAATGAGAAATTACATGATAATGGCATTATATATCTATATATATATATATATATATATATATATATATATATATATATATATATATATATATATATATATATGTGTGTGTGTGTGTGTGTGTGTGTGTGTGTGTGTGTGTGTGTGTGTGTGTGTGTGTGTGTGCGATTATATTCTATGTATTACAAAAATAGATATGAAATCTGTTAGTCGAGTTCAGTATATTTTATATTATTTCACTAGTTCACTAGTCCACAATATACATAGGATTAGTCATTCAAAAATTAGATTAATAATAATGTGTAAGCAAGTCTTTACAAAAGTCGTATTTGTTGATGCTAATAAGCCTAATAGTTCAACTTATAACAGTCATAGGCCTATGTCTACAAAGTTCACACATATGAAGGAGATAAAACAACGATACTGATGGCAGTTGGGGATGAAAATTTTAAAACATAAGAACAGCGATGACCTTTGAAGTATTATAGTAACATCCTTTAATTAAGTAAAGTATGAAAATAGTAATCAGTAACAGAAAAAGCCCTGTTTAAGGGAAACTGCAGGTAATTTCTCGTACCCACCACGAGTGTTCAGTTGTTTCATGCGCTTACAACTGAGTTGCCAAATAGCGACAGATGTCGCTCTTATAAGCTGTTGTCCGAAAAGTTTTGAAGTATGTTGCAAAACATTTTTGAGTGATTGTACAATAATTTCAAAATACTCTGTCAAACTACCAATTGCCTTTCGCTCCATCTTTTAGAATCTCTTTACATCAAGAAACTGTCGCCTTCCTTAAACAACCAAACTGCTTCCACACCATTACATAGTGCCTAACTGCCTATTACTCTCTCTCTCTCTCTCTCTCTCTCTCTCTCTCTCTCTCTCTCTCTCTCTCTCCCCTCTTTTTTTTATTTTCCCTGACGTCGTGTTGACTATTCTGTTCTCCATCAGTTAATAGCCAAACCTCTGAACAGTAAGTCTGGCAAAACCCTTTCCTTTTTTATTTGTTTATCTATTTATTTACTTATTTATTTTTTTTGCATTTTTATCTCTTCTTTCACTGAATTATGTGTAGTTTTAATTTACTTTTAGCTTAAAGTCGCTTTGTAGTCTTTTTCTTTACCTTTAGCTTAACGACTGTTATATTACAAAACTTGATTTTTTATAATTATTAGCTTATTTTAGCATACTCCTTAACACTAGAACGGCCATGGTATCATTTTTGATACCATTCTGACTTTGCCGTTACATGATATGTACACAATAAATGTTACACCTATTAAACTATGTGACTTTTATTAATGTCATGAACATTACCTTTCACCAAAATTTCAGAGGGAAACACTTAATAGTTTTAGAGATATAAGCAGCGCTACCTCGGCAGGCCGTGGTATCATTTCTGTACCCGCCGTCTATACTCGGCGCGCACTCACAGTGAAGGCTGACAGGTTGTAACAGGTTTGTACAGAGAGCAAGCTGTAAAAGTGTGATACCAGTCATTCGACTGCTGTATCGCATAGCGTCAACATGTGGCGGAAGAAGCTCACTGAAAAACAAATAAATGAGTTACTAACTTCGACACCTCTATTTGAATCTGAAGGAGAAGAATTCGATTGTGACAGTGATGAAGATTGAAGCTTCCGTTGACTGAAGATAGTTCAGATGGTTCCGATCAAGATTCTACAGTAAATGAAGAGGAGACGAGGGAAACTGATAACATTCTATGTAAGTATACGTCATATGTTACAAATTTTTACATATTTTTTACAATAAACCTTTGGCTGACCTCATAGCTATATGTCATTTATTTCGATTGTCATGTTTTACGTCTATACATTGCATTGTTGATTTGAAAATAATTATACCTTAGGAATATAATATGTTTCGATTGTAATTCATTGATGCTTTTTTACTTTGCCAAATAAATTGAATCTGTTATGTTACTTGTAATGCTATATTATTTTTGTAAAATGCATGTATCTTATGTTTCACTTTTGTATTTTCCAGGCAACACTCAAGAACCCCAGTCAAAAAGGAGTTCCGATCGAGATTCTGCAGTAAATGATGAAGACACGAGAGAAACAGACAACCTCCATGTAAGTATTAGTCCTTTATTATTTTTCTTTTATATAATTTTTACATATTTTGTTACAATAAATCTTTTCTTTTTTTTTTCATTGTTACACGTCATTGGTTTTGATTGCCATACGTTTTTCTTTTTGATAGAGCAACTTTATGTATTTTGTTTGGATTTTTTATTAAATTTTGATTTTTTTTTTCACAATGGCCCTTCTTCAGATCCATGCCAACCCCCCTTTAGGAAAATCTATGTACACCATTGTGTCTATGTATTGCATTGTTTCATTGAAAATAATCATACGTCAGCAATATAATATGCTTCTATTACAATTCATTGATCCTTTTGTACTTCATCAAATAAATTTGTGTATCTTATGTTCTATTTCTCTATTTTTCCAGGCAGCAATCAAAAACCCTTGTCAAAGAGGAAAAGGATTGAAGAGACTTCATCGCCGCTAGTATACCATGGGAAAGATGGAACGGTTTGGACCTTGGATACAGGCGAAGAAGCACTCGTTGGTAGGCGAAATACACACAACGTAATGAAGGATACTCCCGGACCAACATCATTTGCTAAGCGAAATATTACTGAAGGCAATAATATCAGCGCTTTGAATTTATTTATTGATAGCTATATTATTGATCACATTGTGAAGTGCACTGAAACTGAAGCAAGACTGAAGCTCAACACTCAAGATTGGAAGACAAGTAAAGAAGAGATATATCAACTAATTGGAATTATGTATGCCAGAGGTTTGCTTGCCAAAGGACAACCAGTTGATCAAATATGGTAAAAAAAGTGGGGCATAAAATATTTCTCAGATACTATGTCTCGCAACAGATATAAAGAACTATTGAGGTTTATTAGATTTGATATTAGATCGACAAGATCTGAAAGGTTGACTTCTGATAAGTTTGCATTATTCTCAACCGTTTGGAATAGATTCATTGAAAATTGCAAAGCAAATTATATGCCAAATGCAAATATCACAATAGATGAACAGCTTTTTCCAACTGAAGCTAGATGCCCATTTACTCAATACATGGCAAATAAACCAGACAAATTTGGCGTTAAATTTTGGCTGGCTGTTGATTCTTCATCCAAGTATTTAGTAAATGGGTTTCCTTATTTGGGAAAAGATGTTCATCGACCATCAAATCAGTCTCTATCGGAGTTCGTTGTTCTTCAGCTGATGGATCCTTTCCTTGGAAAAGGGCGTAATGTGACTACAGACAACTTTTTCACCTCGGTCAAATTAGCAGAACAACTCGAGAAAAAGAAAACAAGTATAATAGGCACAATGAATCGCATACGGAGAGAAATCCCTCCAGAAATAAAAACATGTAAAGCACCATTGCACTCAACTAAAATACTGAAAAATAACAATATGACACTTACAGTCTATCAAGGAAAAACAAACAAGAATGTTCTGCTTCTAAGCACAGTTCACAAAAAATGTGTCAGTATCTGAAGGTAAAAATTCCCGATTCTGTAAAATATTACAATGAAACCAAATATGGTGTTGACATCATTGACCAAATGGCAAGATTATACTCCACGAAAGTATCGTCCCGTCGCTGGCCTCTGCAAATGTTCTACAACGTCCTTGATCTTGCTGGAATAAATGCACACATCGTATATAAGGAGGTAACTGGCAAAAGGTGTCTCGACGTGAATTTATTTTACACCTGGTTGAAGAGCTGCAGATGAAAGACACTGCTGAAGAGCGGGTAATTCATGAAGACACCAGTAATGCTGCATCTTCTTCACCTAAAACCAAGCGGCAATGGTGCAAAATAAACTGCACTCGGCAAAACCGCAGATTGACAAACAAAATATGTGCTAATTGCAAACGTTTTGTGTGCACGTCATGCACTGCAACAATTAGAACTGAAATAATTTGCAAGAAATGTTAAAATGTGTATAACATTATAATAAACATTAGGTTTTTTTCCAAAACATTACAATATTGCTATAACAGGTAGCTATTACAATTACACATACTTTTTTTTTATTAAAACTTATTTCTTTCTTAGTCAAATAACAATGTTCCACTTCGTAGATTTTTTGTAATGAACTACAAACTTGTTTCATTTTTTTTGTCAGTGCATATTTATATAGTTAAAAAAATAATAAAGAACGCTGTATATTTTATTATTATTTTCCTTTGTTAATTATAAATGTATAAACTTTGATTAAACATTACATATAAACAAATTTGTGCTAGCATTTATGTTGAAACACTGATCGATCATAATTGCATAACAATATGCAGCAATACTGAAGTAAGATGGTGGGTTCATTTTTGATACCAGCGGCCCGTGAAGGAGGGTAGTATGCTCCGGCCGTTCTAGTGTTAATATTGTAAAAAATAATTCTGTTTACAGCCCTGAAGATGGGAAAGGATTCCCGGAACGTTGGTGTGAATAAAAAGAAGAAATGATTTCAGTCTTCTCGCTCTCCTGTTTATTATATATATATATATATATATATATATATATATATATATATATATATATATATATGCATGTATGTATGTATGTATGTATGTATGTATGTATATATATATATATATATATATATATATATATATATATATATATATATATATATATATATCTATATTATATATATATATGAATTTACTTTGTCTATTTTTAGTAAGAAGAGTATTTTTTGTTAATAACACATGTAACATGAAATCATCATTAGCAAGAGAGGCACATTTAATCTCAGTTTATAGGGGTCCACCGAGATATTTTATACCTTCAGTGTCCTTCCCTGATTTCTCATCTCGTCTAACCCGATGCTGTTTTGTCAAATTGCATAAAACTGTAATTAGCTGCATTGTTTTCAATTTTTTTTTAACTAACCTTCATGCTCGTTTCTGGAGAGTTAATCTTTTTATCCTTACATAGCACAGGGAATATTATTGAAATTCTGTGTTCAAAAGAATTCTTTAGAGAAAGAAAACACTTCCAAAGTGGCAAAACAAAGAGGAATATAATTTTATTGGGCATTTCCCCTCCTAATCTTGTATTGGTAGAATGATTCATTTTCAAATTACTGAAATTTAGCTGAGCATTACTACCACTTAAAATCGAAAACGATAGGAATGACATTGTTGCTAGGTAGCTCGTTACATAGGGGCTATTAGTTAATAAACAGATCTTCCAAAATGTTCCTTGAGGTTGCATAACATGGTCGAGGTAGGGGAGTTGGTGAACAATGGATGCAATTACTCGCAAAACAGGTTAGGGTGTTGGGAATAGCAGGGGTGAACACACTCGACAGTTAGAGCTGGCTAATTAATGAATGATTAATTTAAATGACAAGAGAGGTACGTGGTATTGTGGGCAGCATTTACGTTCCGGGAGAGAAATCAGAATTGCTAAGCAAATGAAACATCAACATAGTAACATTTTTTCTTTTATCCCGTGGCTTTTGGCAAACAATACACTCCTGCAACATATACTGTTTGTTTTACTGATGAATATGGAGTTTGCCATTACCTAATGCTACTTATCCCTGCTTTTATTTTGAGCCTTTCTTTTATTTTTTATCAGTAGTTTTTCGCAGACCCTTAACTTCAATTATGCTATCTCACTTTTTTTTTCATTACCGATTTGAATAGATATACAACTTTCAAGATCAAGTTGTTTGTCGTGCTTTTTTCAGCCCAGCTCTTTTTCTGTTTAAAATTTAACGGGAAATTAAAATCTATTCAGTAAAAGTTTTTATAAGGGTTTAGGTATACGTATCAGGATAATGACATACATTGATGATAGAAATGGCTATTAATTTTGTGTGTGTAACTTGCACAACCACTACCCATCTTCAGTTTTGAAGCTATTCTACAGTAATCAACCCCGGGGCTAAACTTTCTCGCTACAAACCCTCATGCATTATAGAGAATGGATATCTCTTTATCCAGTCGCTTGTCTGAATGCGTTGATCACCCTTGGACTATCATTCTCTCTCTTCTCTTAAATACAGTCAGTTTCAACGGCATGGGGTTGCTATTAACTAAATAGAAAGAACATACTACCCTTAACCTTAATGAAATACAATAGACAAGCAAAATTATACAATTGGGTCAATAAGTAATACTATACAAAAATGATACTATAGAAAGGAAGGATCACCAGGGGAAAGACAAATATATTTCCACGTTTTAAGACAGAAGAAAGGAGAAATCCCTTCGTGTTTTCCAACCCAAAATCAAAGTACTTTTTTGAAATAGATTACTAGTTTTATGAATCATGTCAAAGATCTTTGATTAGAGGAAGTGTATTTTCTAAGAGAATTTTATGCTATGTATTACATTTCTTTACTGATTATTATGTCTTACTGTAAGGTTACTATTTTGACTAGTTGCTTTTTATGTCCTTTCGTCTTCATTCTCTCTCTCTCTCTCTCTCTCTCTCTCTCTCTCTCTCTCTCTCTCTCTCTCTCTCTCTCTCTCTGTTTATTTTACATGTTCATCAGTAACAAATTATTATCTTCTGCATATTTTATTCATTTCTTGATACTGTTGGAATAACTCACATCCAAAAGGAATTATAGCTTATAACCACGACTGAAACCTATAGTTTTTGGTTAAAATGTTGCCGATAATCGACTTATCAGCTCAGCCACCGAGGGAGACAGCTAGGTAGGTAAGCGGATTAGCCCCCCCTCTATTAACCCAACAGGGCCTAACCTCCAATTCTGATGTACTTATCACATGGGTGTAAGGTAATGTTAAGGTTTGGTGGCTATGATATTAAAGGATTAATGGGATAGATAAGACTTAACACAAGCACACACATATGCATAGACAGAATATATATATATATATATATATATATATATATATATATATATATATATATAAATCTGTGCTCTATAGAAATCTGAACCGCTTGACCAGTCAAGACAAAATTTTACACTTGATCCTCATTAGACCCAAGGAAGGTTTTCACGTAGGTTTCAAACCCGTACCCCAGCTTTCTGGGGTACCTTATTTATTTCGGGTCCTGACAAAGACCAAGCCATGGGATAACATTTTGGAGGGGTGTGAAACATGGAGTGTTGGGAATGTAGGTTCGCACACTTTTGTATCATGAATGGGTGTCTGCAGCAGCGGTGGGATGACATGTGACTCGCTGTGTCAGGCCAAGTAGTATGACTTAGAAAAATTTTCATGCATCTCATTTGAATTCTTCTGTTGTGTAAAGTATGTGTACTATCATTGAAAATACTTTTCTTTCCTGTGATTAATAATTCTGTCTAGAATTCATTGTTTTAAATAAACATATTAATAAAGACCACACTGTGTGTTACTTCCTTTCTAAGGTAAATGATCAACTGTAATTCAGAGTTTTCCCTGGCAGCGCCGGGTTGGTGAGCTAAGCGCACATACATACACACACACACACACACACACACACACACACACACACACACATATATATATATATATATATATATATATATATATATATATATATATATATATATATATATATAAAGAGAGAGAGGGGAGAGAGAGAAGTGTATCAGCGACGACAAAACATTGTTTATTGAGTTAAAAGTGAATACGACCATTGACGCTCAATCCAATACCTTTTCCAGCTCATCAAAAAAATTTCAATTTGAAGCTGTCGCGCTACTAAATGTTTGTTAAAGATTTAATGATCTCAGTTTCATATGTAAGATTTCTCATCATGAATCAAATGCTGATGGATATATAGAAATCTATCAACATATTGAAAAGAAAGACAGTTCTGCTGTTAAATTAATGTTATTTGTCATCAAAGGTGACTATTGAATCGGTCATCAATATCAATAGTGTTACATAATGGGAAAGGGTTCTGGAACTGGAACGTTTTAGCTAGAAGCAACACCGCACTTCTTTATGCTTTTGTGAATGAAAACGAAGAGGAAATTGTTACAAGTTGGTCTACTAAACATAGGTTTTTAGTTTTCTGAAAAGAAAACTATTGTGCCAGCTTTGTCTGTCCATCCGCACTTTCTTCTGTCCGCACTTTTTCTAGCCGCCCACATATCTTAAAAACTACTGAAGCTAGAGGGGTGCAAATTGGTATGTTGATCATCCTCCCTCCAATTATCAAACATAAGAAATTGCAGCCCTCTAGCCTCAGTAAGTTTTATTTTATTTAAAGTTAAAGTTGGCCATAATCGTGCGTCTGCCGACGATAGAGGCCAGGCCACCACCGGACAGTGGTTAAAATTTCATGGGCCGCGGCTCATACAGCATTATACTTAGACCACTGAAAGATAGATCTATTTTCGGTGGCGTTGATTATAGGCTATACAGAACACTCGATTGCGTCGACGAAACTTCGGAGCATTTTTTACTTGTTTTTATTTCCCCTTGTCTTCAAGTCTGCAAGCGATTGCTGTCAATTAGCTTATGCAAGGGATTATTTTTATTAGTTGCACATCATATTCCATAAAGTTATTTTAGACATTTCCGTGAAATAAAGGTAAAATTTTGTTGCAGTTGAATGATTGATTACAAGTGTAATTATAAGAGAAATATGAAAAATAATATTAGATTATCTGTCGTATTTACTTTAACATTCATGAGTATGATCCAAATTTTCCTGAATAGCATATGCAGTATTTGGGTTCTCCTTTAAAAGAAACTGTCAAAAATACACATACTCTAGAAAAAAAAGTTTACCACAACTTACTCTCTAGCTCGGTGTCTCTTTCAGACAGTAATCACGATATCTCAAAATAATATCAATAATGAAAACCATGCAGTAAGCATGAACAGAATATAAGAATACAGCAACATTAGGAGTAATAATAATAACGTACATATTATTACAGGCAAACAAAGTGATAAACTCACAAATGGGTTAGCAACGCCGAGCCACAAGAGACAGATATGGAAGTCAGGGGATACAAAGGAAGGGACAGGGCGGAGGGCTTTACTCCACACCCTGATAAATTATGATGAAAGCGAAAAGTAGAAGTAGGAGTCTTTTACTCAATCAGTATAGAAAGGGTGCCATTATGATACGCACAACGCTAACCATACCTGAAGAGATACACACTGGAACTTCTTCTAGCTATATAATTTGAAGACATACCATATGTATCCATTTAGAAGTGTGTGGCCACATAAACGCAACACTTCTTTGTGGGTAACTTTTTTGTTTTTGGTTTTTGGGTGTTTTTTATTCTTTTATCTTCTTTGTCATCGAGAACAATACGGGCAAACTCATTCCGATTGTTGCTGTTACGGAGACTAGAATAATGTTCAACAAAAAGCTGGGCCGGTCAGTGTTGGGTGATACTGGAATCCAGCGTTCTTGCATAATTTTCACACCATCATCGGTGTTTCAGCTAAACGAAAGCCTATTCAATGTACATATTATGATGGCACTCACTTTCTGTACTGATTGAGAAAAACTCCTACTTCTACTTTTCGCTTTCATCGTAATTTATCAGGTTGCGGAGTAAAGCCATACACCCCTTCCTTTGTATCCCCTGACCTCCAGCTCTCTCTCTCTCATGTGACTGGGCCTTACTACCACTTTTGTGATTTCATAATTTTTTTGCCTGTGATTTCAGTACTATTTTTTTGCAATGGCAATATATGCGCCCTAGATCGGGAAAAAATATGGTAAGAGGAGAATGGGGATTATTTAGCTCAGCTCATATATATACGTTTGTTGCATAATTATACAATATATATATATATATATATATATATATATATATATATATATATATATATATATATATATATATATATATATATATATATGTGTGTGTGTGTGTGTGTGTGTGTGTGTGTGTGTATTATGCTTAAAAATCACAGTAGATGCACGTGACTTCAGTGTATAAGAAAGAAGGAAATTGGCCGCAATACCACAACATCAGAGATAGATGACCTCAGATCGAAGTGGAATTGAGAAAGTAAACTTCGTTCTATGCTTCCAAGATAGAAAGATGGAAGGAATCAACTTTACAAGCTGTGAGACCTGTTGTTGCCTTGCAAAGCATGTCACCGATATTTTACAATAGGCCCAATAACAGTTGTCTACAATAAAAACGCATTATGTAAAAATACTATTACACTCACCAAGAGTCACAGTAAAGAACGTAAAATTTTATTGACGAACAGATGTAAAAGCACTGGTTAGAACAGATAACACAGATGTAAAAACACCAATCATGTCAGATGCAAGTGATACTATAGCAAAATTCGCCGCTCTTTGCAGCTAAGCCCCGCCCACAGCTTACGACGCTATCATTCCTTGAAGCTGGTTGGTTGGGAATGGTTTCGGAATGTTGGTTATTCTGTGGTTCTTTTCATCTTCATTAATTTAACAATGGTTGTTCTACTGAGCTAAAATAAGCTCTGCTGATTATCAAAAGGAAACGTTATATTATCCCCTGATATGAAATCATAATACACATCTCCCAAAAAATGGTAAAGAAAAAAAAAACAGGAAAATATGAAGTCAGGAGTGTTCCGCGATGCTGCAGTGTTGTATATCGTGAATGGAGTTCACCTGACTATGGAGGTGACATGATGGGAAATGTCTGTGTTCGGATCGGTGCACTTGAGTTACAGGGCAATGATAATTACCGTCTGATATTATCAAGCGTGTTTGCCATTCTAAATTTAAATACCAAGATTGTCTCAGACTTTGCAGACTAGTATTTCAAATTGATTTTAGGAAATTTTACTACATTTTAATACTAATAAAATCGATTTCATTGCAAACGTGTACACATTCGGTAGGACGCCAAGCAGTGACCGCACTCAACAAAACCAGAAATGCCTATGTTTAACTTAAAGTTACAGTATGATAGGCTATACGAGTCATACTGGATATAATTCCCCGAGAATTTTCTTAAGGACATTATCTCCTTTCGAAATAGTAGGATCATAAAAAATGACGTAGACCTACAATGTCCTATGTCTTTTTTTGTCGGTTCATGCAGCTTATGAAGCTTGGATTATAGGCCTGTCTTATATTCTGCTTTTTATTGTGGTTCTTGTTGTGGTTATTCTTGTTTTTGTTGTTGCTGTTATGTTGCTTGTAGTGTCTTCAAAAACTTTTCATATGGTGTCCTAACATTGCAGAATAAACATAGGACTATTCATAAAATACTTGTTTAAGAATCATCTGCCTACTATTGTTATTTGAAGTATATTTATTTGTTTTAATTAAAAATAATCGAGATCTTTATGAATATGGTCTACACTAGAATAATCTTCTAACAACAAAGAGGAGAGAGAGAGAGAGAGAGAGAGAGAGAGAGAGAGAGAGAGAGAGAGAGAGAGAGAGAGAGTTATGACACTTATGTATCATTATGTCCAACAGTGTAATCTACAAAATCAAATGAATCAGAGTCGCAGACTCGTTTGGTTCATCTCATACGTGTCTTTCTAAGCTATCATTCATTTTTTTTTTTTTCGTTATGTATCTAATGAGTCCATCCTACCATAGCCTTCATTTTCATAAATGCTACAGCAGCCTCTTATTTAATCATCACAATAATATAGTTTGTTATCCTTTTGTAAATATATTTTCTATATAATTCATTGAGAGCAGTTCGATAGTTGTGTGTAAGGCTGCGAAAGCCTTATGATTAGTCTGTGTGCCATCGGCTACATGCCCACATTTTACTTATATTCTCTGTGGTATAAGTGGCGTTACATTGACTATGCCCATCGGCACATGTACACATGTATGTGTATATGCACGTGCTTATACGCGTACATTTCACCGTATGCAGATACATTGTGTGTCGTGGTGTCGGGGCTACTTTATTAATTAAAAGCTACTTTGTTCCCAATAGATACGGGTAGAAAACTATTTGTAATAAGAAATTGAAGTCTAGGCCCATGCCCTGCCATCGCCTTAAAATATAAGAATTTGATGTGCAGGCCTATGCCCTGTCATTGCCTAAAAATATTAGAAATTGATGTGTAGGCCAAAATCTCACCATGATATTAACATGTGACAAGCAGGATTATGATGAATTAATTCGCTAATATCGAAACTGGCTGCATGAGTCTATGCTTCATTTCAATGAATGTGGTCTATGGGGACAGCTTATGTAGGCCAACACCAATTTGAAAAAAAAAAAATGGCCACGCATGTTCAAAAGAAAAAAAAATATATGCACAGACAAAATGAGCCAAGATCTTCATAATGATATTATATAATTTAATAATATATCAACTGCAGACTTCACAACTCCGGGAACTTAAATCTGTGGTGTCATCATTCATGCTGGAGCTCAACATGACCGAACGGAGTCAGAATCATATAGACTGTTAATTAGTATGATCATTCCCTTTCGAGAGCTAGCCAATCACTGGCGTGCAGTGGGCGGGCCTTACCTGCAAAAAGCCGTGAATTTTACTACAGATGCCTCAACTTGGGAATACTAAATCGTTCGGCTACTCCAGGATGACTATTCTTTCACGCCAAAATGCAGGAAATTCACTGGTTAAAAAAAAATGCCATTAACGCTTATCGAGAAATATATTAAATTAGACTAAAAGCTTAACTGTACAAACCTTTGATTCATGTTAATGAAGAGGATAACTTGACGCTTGTCGAAAAGAGTGTGCGCTGTCAGTCTTGCATCCGCTCTCTACTGGAAACCTTTCGAGGCTGATGATCATTCATGACACCAACGGAGGAGTAAAATAACTTTCGTAGATTAAAAAAAATATATTAAAAATAGGGGCTTGTTAATTACATTAGATTTCCAAAATATTGTAGTAATTGGA
>NC_089742.1:3612039-3627039 GCF_040412425.1 Macrobrachium rosenbergii | reverse complement strand
GTGACCAATTCTTAGCTGTGTCAACATTACTGAAAACCTGCGGCAATTCTGATAAGATGATGGCTAATGGTCTACAGTTTCTTTTATTTCTTTAATTTATTGTTAAGATTGCTTTCCCTCCAGTTATTTTTGCATAATTTCTTTTTCTAATCACCACTTTACTGTATCTAGTATAATCTTCTAATGGTAATAATTCTGCTGATATTGAGTGTTCTAGTCTCTTTTGCATAGCTGTCAGCTTTTTCATTGCCTCTAATCCTATGTGAGATGCATCCAACATAGAGTAACAGATATCTTTTGCATTTTCATTTCATGTAATGTATGTCTAATTTCATTTACAATTTTATTTTTTGGAGTATAAGAGTTTATTGCATTTATTGAACTTAGTGAATCGCTAAAGATGGTTACTTCGTTAAACTGGTTTTCATATATAGTTGTTAATGCTGTTTTTATTGCTAGTAATTCAGCAGAACAGTGATGCTTTTTTGTTATAAAGAGGTTTATTACTTTATATTGTTTCCGTAAACAGTTTATTCAATCTCCCATATCATCTTTGGAACCATCAGTATATAAATGATTATTACTGTGTACCTTGATATGTTCCAGAGCATACAGTTTTTGTGTAGCAAGTGGGTTATTCAATTTATTAACTGGTATTGTACATAGTTTGTTACATATCTGGGGGGAGCACTTATCATCCATGGAGGCATTATTTGTTAAATTATAAAATCTAATATTATAAAGATCATTGTTAATAAAAATCTATTAGCTCTAATAGGGAAGGATGGGTAATTTTGTATCTCCAGAAACATTTCTGGTTTTTAAATAAATCTTTGGATTTTAAGGACTATTTATGTAATTTTTAAACTCCCCGCACATCGCGTTGCTATTTTGAATTTATAAGATATGGCATTCCACTTTCTACACTAAGGATTGACTGGTGATGATTTGAATGCTCCGGTGGCTAACCGAATCCCAAGATTATGTAACACTGGATCTAGCATTTGAGAATAGTCTCACTAGCAGAAACTATAAATTGACTGCCACATTCCTAATATTGGTAGAACTGTAGCCTTATAAAGTTTCAATAAAATATCTGTCAGCACCCCAAGAAGTGTGGGCTAATTTTTTTAATATATTTAAAGATTTTAAGGCCTTTGCTTTGGTATGTTTTACATGGGCCTTCCAGTTCAAATGATTGTCAAAATATAGGCCTAAGAGTTTGACTTCTGGATAAAATTGGATGGGAGTGTTATTCATGGTAAGAACTATATCTCGTTTCTGAGCCAAAGTTTATCCCTATAAAATGCTATTGCTTGTGTTTTTTCATCAGAAAATTTAAATCCGACAGATAATGCCCATTGTTCAATTTATTTATGGAGATATTTAAGATTCTTTTTTGGATGTGGCGCAAGTTGTTTGAAGTGTAAAAATGGCAAAATCATCAACGATAAGCTGTTGTTCACATCTTTTTTGGAAGTGTTTTAACTATATTATTAATAGCTAGGTGCAACACGTTGCTTAGTACGCTTCCTTGAGGGATACTTCATTTCAAATGTTTCCGATAATACCGTTTCAATTTAGTTTGAAATGTTCCTTCTGTTAGAAATTTCGTATGAAAATTGGGTGTTCGCCCTTTAGATTGATGTTATATAGAGTTTTTATAATTAAATGTTCCATGATGTATCATAAACTTTTTGAATGTCAAATAAGACTGCAACAGTGATTTCTTTTGTACAAATTCCTTCTTGATTTGATCTTCTAGTGATGTTAGTGAGTTTAAAGTTGAATGATTTTTTTACTTCCAGACTGAGTGGCTGCTAAAATCTTTATTTTTCTAAATACCATATGAGTCTATTATTTACCATTTTTTCCATGAGTTTACAAGAAGACAACTAGTTAGATATATAGGTTCATAATATTTACTGATGTTGATCTTGCCAGGTTTGGGTATAGAATTACTATAGCATGCTTCATGCTTGGGAAGTAGTTTCTTTTTCCACAGGTGATTATAAAATTTCACATAAGTATTCTTTGGCTTTAATGTTAAGATGTATAAGAAGTTCAAAAGAGATATTATCTTTTCATGGGGCAGAGTTACTACAAGATTTTAATGCAGCATCAAATTCTTCTAATGCAAATGGGACATTGTAGTATAGTTGTTGACTTGTTTCAAAATTAATTATAGTTTTTTCTTTCATTCCTTTTTCTCATTTCTCGAAAAATGTTCGTCTAAATTCAAGCTGGCCTATTGATTCTAGGTGGCGACCTATTATATTTGATATTTCTTGTAAATCATGAACTCTTTTCTCCATTATGTAATATTGCATTCTAGGTGATCGACTATATTTGCCATTAATTTTCCGAAATCTATCCCAATATTTGTTTAACAGTGTCATTTGAGAAATTGCAAAACCGTACTATCCTAAGATGACTTCCTATTACTAATAACTTTTTTCCTGAATTCGAGCAGATATTTTATTCAATAAAGGTTTGATATACTCTAATTTCAATGCTATTAATACTAAGACTTTCAATGTATATCTGTTACTTTTAATTTGGTTATATCTTTTGGTTTAGTCATTCAATCATCTACTTATTTAAAGCCAGTTGATAATTTCTGAAAGTTCTGTAGACCACCATGGAACAGGATTTATTTTTGTTATACAGTCATTGGTATTGATTTGTGTCCAGAACTAATTACAAATCTGTAAGATATGAATTAATTTCATTGTGATCATTGTTACTTTGGAATGGGGAAACATTTTTGGTAACTAATTTATACTTTTCCCAATCAGCTTTTTATAATAAAATTTTGGTACAAATTGTTGATGATTATCTTCAAGACATGTGATTACAATTGCAGACTTCACTGGTATAAAGATCATCTAGAGTATTCCACTCCAATCTGTCTACTAATGAGGTGGAACAAATAGACAGGTCTACAGATGATAGGGTCCCAAGGAGTTTTGAAAAAGTATGTTGGGGTTTCATTTTCATTTAAACAACAATAGCTGTAATTGGCATTAGATTTCTATGTCTTACCTGCTCTATCTGCATCTATGATACTGGCATCCCATAAAGGGTGATGAACATTAAAATCACCTAAAAACTAAAATAGGTTCATTGGAACTGTGATAAAATGTTTGGGCCATATCATAATTTTTCATTAGGTTGATTATAAAGATTGCAGACTAAAAAGCCAGGATTTGTTTTTCAGATGGCATGAATTGAAGAAATTTGAAATGAATTACTATTAACTGTACTTATCATACGTTATGCAATTATGAACATATATTGTTGAAATTCTAACTTGCCTCCTGAAACGGAGTGAGGCTAGAAAGTAATTACATATTGATGGAACTGGATCATTAACATGTTGTAAACATATGCACATTGGTTCATGTTGTTTTAGGAGTCTTTGTATTTCACCCAAGTGCATTCTTATTTTCAAACCTTTTATGTTCCATTGAATGATAGTATAATTGAATGAGATGAAAGTTAAATGATTTTGTGTAGTTGATTATTAATTTTTTCAATAATTGTCAAATAATGGGTAATAATTATCTTAATTAGATGTAATTTTCTTTTTGTTTTTTTTACATTTCTGTGTAAACTTCTGAATCAATAGATAATTTAATTTCTTCTTGTCTGGCTAAGAAATTGTTCTAATGCTATTTTACTCTCACGATAAAACAGTAGCAAGTGTCCACTACACATACAATCTTTGGTATGTAATTCTAGCTGACTTCAGGTGTTATCTTTTCTAGTTAAGAAATTCCTTATTACGTTTGTCAATTTTTCCTTATTTAAGGGTTTTGTTTCTTTGCAATATTGCAAAAAGCACTTATGGCATCCACACCGTTCCATGATGAGTGTTCAGTTTGTGGTGTTATAATTCTTCCACATACACTGTTGACACTACAATTATCATTTTGCCTTCCTTGGATTGACTGAATTTTGTCTTGAAATTTACTTCTGAAACACTGGTGAAGGACTTATTTCATCAATGTTATCTAAATTAGTTGGATGTTTTTCTGTTGAGTTTGGGCATTTTTTTTTCTTTCTTGGTGTCATTGGTGTTAACGTAATCTAGATCAAATTAACGCACGTACTCACGAATATACATAACACTTCGGAAGATCACCTGACTGGCAATATTGCTGAGGAATCAAACTATTTGCTGAACACAAAGATTTTACCTCGAGTCTCTCGACCTACTTCCATCTGACTCCATAAATTCTTTCATCACATCTTAAAGCATTGAAGCTATGAAATGCATATATGTGTCCTTTAAAACTTGTAGCAGCCATATTTTCTGAAATATATATATATACTCTGAGCAGCTAGGTTTTACTAACTGCTAACTACAGGGGCTGTTTATATACATGTATATATATATATATATATATATATATATATATATATATATATATATATATATATATATATATATATATATATATATATATATATATATATATATATATATATATATATATATATATATATATATATATATATATATATATATATATATATATATATATATATATACTCAGAATGGCTGGGTTTACTAACTGTAACTTAACTACAATGGCAGTTTATACATATATATATATATATATATATATATATATATATATATATATATATATATATATATATATATATATATATATATATATATATATATATATATATATATATATATATATATATATATATATATATATATATATATATATATATATATATATATATATATATATATATATATATATATATATATATATATATATATATATATATATATATATATATATATATATATATATATATATATATATATATATATATATATATATATATATATATATATATATATATATATATTCATGATATTGCCTTGTAATATGTACATCATCCCATAGTTTTGATATATTTACTCTTCTATTTATTATGTGTCATTTGCAATACTAATAATTATTGAAATATCATATGTTGTGTAACGTCAGACCTCAAAAAGTGTTGGTGATGTAGATAACCTAACAGCATAATTTATAATTTATAATATCTTCCTTGATAATAGTGTAGTAGCGATAGAGAGAATTCAAGTTTTAGACCAGAAGTGTCATCTGTCACCAGTTAACATAACGTGTTGACAGGTTGGGAATAACAATTGCTGACCCATTCTGGAAACCAACTCAGGTTTTCGTTTTGTTTTTAAAACATGCCAGTCATAATTAACCAGTTGAAATCTGTTTGATCATGTTAGGATTTCTGTAAAATATATGTCTCATAAAACAAGAAGACAAGTGGTTTCGAAATGTTACATACATTACTCTGATCACATATGTCCTTTTGAGAGTATACATGCTTCGATCGATTACATCATCTTCCTTCTTCTAAAATTTTCTTTGCATCTCGTTCCCAAAATGCCTTAATGATGTCATCTATTTCATGTGCTACTGGAATCCCCAAAAATTTACTCATTCTTATTTGAAAAGACCATCAGTTTGGTCGCACCCCCCCCCCCCACTTTCTCTCTCTCTCTCTCTCTCTCTCTCTCTCTCTCTCTCTCTCTCTCTCTCTCTCTCTCTCTCTCTCTCTCTCTCTTTTCTCCAAAAGAGAGTAATTATTATAAATTGTTAGTGTGGTCACTAGTGTTAAACTTAGCTTTTGAGATCTTATTATAGGAAAAAGTGTAAATATTTCATGATAACGGCACTTGTCAAAAAGTGTGTTTTGTGAATTTTAAAGCAGTTAGTGTGATTTTACAAAAATTTTCACAAACTTGCAGGCAGGAAGTAAATTTACTTATTTTTACCATGGTATAATAAGTTGTGTTAAAAGAATTTTTGCCCAGAAATTTTTATCACTAAATCTTTTGTGTATTTTTTGTGTTCTGTGATTGTAATTCTGGATTTTTCAAACCCTTTTGTTCTGCCTTCATAAAGTCATTTGTAACCCTGTTTGTAACATTCTTTCCTCTTCTTTGATTTATAACCTTTTTTGAGGTCATTCCGTGTCATTCATAACCTTTTTCAGCTTATGACATTTGACACCCATTTTATTCTGCGCCCTTTGACTCCTCATTCTGTGTTATTTTTAACACTTTTCGTTCTGTGTCATTTGTAACCCTTTTCATCCTGTGCCATTTGTAACCCTTTTCATTCTATGTTATTTGTAACATTTTTCATCTCATGCCATTTGTAACCCACTTCATCTTGCTCCCTTTGAAACTTTTCATCGTGTCATATATAACCTTTTTAATTGTGTCACAACCTTTTTCATTCTTTGTTATTTATAACCCTTTTCATCTTGTGCCATTTGTAACCTTTCCAAGTCATATCACCCAACCATAGTGTTACTTTAATAACATTAATCAAGATTGAAAAAGGTTCGGACACTTCGCCACCCGAATTTTAATTTCCTTCACCACCGATTGGTTTTAAGGGCCTAATGGATACATAAATAAGTCCCGGCGAGGTTGTAATGGGAAATAAATTGACATTATTTTATTAAGAACCATTTTCGTAGTGGTGCTGGAATTGTACCGTGTGTCATTAGGAAGTTATTTTTCTCTTTTTTATTTTTTGTAAGAACCAAAGAAGTTATTTTTGCTCATTTTGAGTAGAAATCGACTGGTGTTTTTATAGCACTTTTATAAAAATAAATAAATCGAATTTAAGTTCATACATTACACTCAAATTCTAAAATTATATACACCTGAAACGCTACGTAGTTTCTGTGATTGTGGGTAGATCCATACACTTCAAAACACACACACACACACACACACACACACGCACACACACACACACACACACAGAGAGAGAGAGAGAGAGAGAGAGAGAGAGAGAGAGAGAGAGAGAGAGAGAGAGAGAGAGAGAGATAAGTACCATTTAATTAACACTGGCCTCGGCAAAACATTGTACATTCAATGTGCGTGATTTGTTTTCACGTTAACTGGATGCATAGAGACCATTTCCATTGGAAGCACTCAAGAGATGAAGGAAGGCTGATTGAAGAGGTTATCCCACCCTCCTCCCAACACAAACATTAACCTTGCCCCTACCCCTGTTCTAGTAGTATTCCCCATACCTCCTTCCTTTCTTACCCAGCCTCCTCCCCCTTCCCCAAAAAAAGAACCTTCCATCAAACCTCGCCTTTGACGAAAGCTGAAGAGGCGTAAATGGTGGTGGCTTTCATGGACGAAGTTCGTTTCGCTCTTTCACTACGCAAGGGAAATAATTAATTAGTGTTTCCACGGCCGTCTGAGCTTACACGTGTTTTCGACCCGTTACGTAAAAATTCGACATCGAGAGAGGGAGGAGGCTAATTAATGCTGCTCTGACGTAGGATGCGTGAGATTAACCCCCTTCCCCCTCCTCATCTCCATACACTCTCCCTACTACTCCCTATTCCTCTTCTCTTAGTAGAGGAAGAAGATGGGTTTCCACCCCTAAGGCAAATGAACATTAGGGAATCATTCTCCTCCTCCTGCCTCCTTCCTCGCCCCCTCCCTAACCTCGATCTAAGGGACAGGAGAAGTTAAGGGCTTGAAACCAAAAGCCCCCTAGAGTGAAAGGGCTCTTGATGGAGGAGCGAAATTGAAGGGGTTAAAGCAAAGGCTCCGGAGAGAAGGAGAGGTCGGATGAAGGGCCTTCGGCAGGAGCCTCTGCGGAACGGCAGCTCCGGCAGAGTTAATGAAATGACCGAGACGGATTTGATGCTGCAGTAGGCTTCGGCCTCATATGTGATGCTAAGTTTATTTTGGGGCCAAATGACGAATAGGCTTATGGTTGTTGGATCACGTTGAGTTTATTAGGCAGGTAAATGGCCAGCATATCTGTACAAATGCATTAGCATTATTAAGAGCCAGTCTCTCTGTCTCTCTCTGTCTCTCTCTCTCTCTCTATATCTTGTTTGATATATATATATATATATATATATATATATATATATATATATATATATATATATATATATATCTATATATATCTATATATATATATATATATATATATATATATATATATATATATATATATATATATATATATATATATATATATATATATATATATATATATATATATATATATATATATATATATATATATATATATATATATATATATATATATATATATATATATACACACACACACACACACACACACACACACACACACACACACACACAAGATACGGAGTCCCCAGTACGTACCAAGGAGCAATAATTTTCCACACAGCGAATAAAGGAAAGAGCAAACACGAGCGAAGAAAAGCCAAAGAAGGAGAAGAAAGAGAAGGAAACGGGAGAAAGAAAATCATCAGCGGAGAAAAGTCAAGACTTTTACTACCGTCCGAAATCCCGCGTGAATATAATGAGGGTAATTAGCGTGAGAAACATGTGGCTTTCTCGGAGTTAAACGGAATGCATAATCTATGCTCTCTCTCTCTCTCTCTCTCTCTCTAAAAAAAAATAGGATTCTGCAACGGCTGGCGGATCTTATGCATATATGATCTTCCGAAATATATATTTTTGTTTAGAATAAGATTCAACCTAATAATAACAGCGATGATAATATTTGCCTTTTATGACTGTTGTTGTAATTGCTAAGAAATTCACAAGTAATAAAACCCGCAATTACATAGATAAGTTGTATTAATATGCAAAAGATAAAAAGTAAGACTTTCGAACATCTAATCATTGTTCCTCGTCAGGGTTTAACGCAAACATCGAAGACGAACACCTGAACAAAAGTCTTTGTTATTGTCTTATGTATAATTGTGGATTTTGATTACATAATTTGTTATGAATATTAGTATTAAAGAAATCCCATAATCGCAAGAGTCACTAAAATGGTGAAGAAACCCACAACGATGTCAGTGTAAATATTAAACCTTAAATATTAAATAAATAAAAAATGCACCGAAGTTTCTTCGGCGCAATCGAGTTTTCTGTACAGCCGCTACAGCGTATAATTAAGGCCACCGAAAATGGGTTTATCTTTCGGTGGTCTAGGTATAATGATGCATGCGCAGCGGCCCATGAAACTTTAACCACGGCCCGGTGATGGCCTTTCCTATATCGTTGCCAGACGCACGATTATGGCTAACTTTAACCTTAAATAGAATAAAAACTACTGAGGCTAGAGGGTTGCTATTTGGTATATTCGATGATTGGAGGGTGGATGATCAACATACAAATCTGCAGCCCTCTAGCCTCAGTAGTTTTTAAGATCTGAGGGCGAACAGAACAAGTGCGGACGGACAGACAAAACCGGCGCAATAGTTTTCTTTTTACAGAAAGCTAAAAACATATATCTAACGAGAACTTTCGAGAACCTACTGAGTCTCCTGATCGATCTCGTTTTATGTATTTTTTCATTATATATTTACACTGACATCATTGTGATTTCTTCACCAATATCATTATCAACATTATTTTAATGTTATCAAGCACAATGAGTATCCACATATTTATTTTGTATGCAACAAAAGGATACCCAACAAATAATGTACTATATAATACGCATAATGAAGGTTGCCAGTCCTTGCTTTAAAACGGTACGTAACGTCTCAGGGTCTAGATCTAGATATACCATTATTCTATTATTGTAATCTTTGCTGGCATGAGTACCCATTTACTAATAGTACACTAATATTAATCTTATAGTAATCAGAATTATACCAACAGTCATCAAACAAATATTAATTTTCGGTATGCCAAGAAAAATAAAAGTATGCCAAGAAAATAAAAATATGCCAAGGACAAATAAATGAAACGAATATCATGTTTATAGAGAGTCACAAGGAACTGCAGGCATTTTTGCTATTTCATTTCCACGGAGAGACTCGGCCCAGAACATCCCACACTCCTCATAAGAGAGAGAGAGAGAGAGAGAGAGAGAGAGAGAGAGAGAGAGAGAGAGAGAGAGAGAGAGAGAGAGAGAGAGGAGAATGCAATGCACCACGTGTGATAAAGATAAACCCAGCTACTCTAAGAAACCGCCAAATTCCCAGCGAAAATTCACTCCTTCAGAAAAGAGAAACGCAATGCCGAAATGTTCCAGAGCCCGAAACGCATTTATTGTTAGGATTCAACGCACTAGGGGAAGTACAGCCCAAAAACCGCTTTGTTTATTGATGAGCGGATTGGGGAGAACGGCCCCTTTACAGATGCATATTTCTTTATTCATGGCTTCGATTTCTCTTCACGCCACCCGGTGATAAT
Source organism: Macrobrachium rosenbergii (assembly GCF_040412425.1). Taxonomy (NCBI): domain Eukaryota; kingdom Metazoa; phylum Arthropoda; class Malacostraca; order Decapoda; family Palaemonidae; genus Macrobrachium; species Macrobrachium rosenbergii. The sequence continues at coordinate 3,616,790 of NC_089742.1, read as the reverse complement.
TTCCTTGGCTTTTAGGGGAGGTTTTCGGGTCTCTCCATGCTCCAATTTCACCTCCGGTAACCTGGTTCTACTTATTGAGAGCTCGATTAGAGAGTGCATGTCCGCTTATCAGGTTTCCACAGGCTTGCGTTTTGTTTCGTTCCCAAGGCGTTTAGGAAACTATTCTCACGTTTTTGTTTCAGCTTTGCGGTTTGTTGATTCGTAAGGAAAGCCACTTGTGTTCTACAAGAAGCTCATTTCAGAAGCAGATGGGAAACGCGTATTGGATTTTATTTTTAGAGCCTCATTTAGATATTTTAGATCACAATCTCCGGTCACAGTGGGTCGTGCACACTGGATTATACGAGTAAAAGATTCCAAGAATATTCCGGCTTAAAATTCAAGTTATTAATTTTACAACAAGGAAAGATTTAGCAATAGCTGCAAGCACATTTTGAATTTTAAATGGCACCAAATATATTTTTTTTGAAAGCATAGCATCAGCGCTGAGTTAATCATTCATTGAAAGAAAGATTCAATTATCACAGGTAGTTTGAAGTATTAATCCTTTAAGGGGCAAACATCTCGCTAATTTTAAGAGTAAATCCCATTTTTTACCTTTCGGTTGTTTTCTTCGGCTTGGAACAGGGCTAGATTAGGTCCAATACTAGACAGGGTCCTAAGGTTCTCCTGTCTTTAGCCCATGCATAGAAGAAAAAGTTTTTTTAAGAACAAAGGCAAATAAAATGAGGACTTTTTTTCCAAATAAAGCTTGATGCCAAAATACAAAAAAATATGGACCTCCATCCTTGTAAAGGAATAAACTTCATAAAATAAGAAACACAGAGGCAAAAAAAAAAAAAAAAAAATACGAACCATTCCCTGGGTGAAATCGAAAGAGGATTACTGATTTCAAAAGAATAATATTTCACTACAAAATTTACTAATATTTACCCAGAATCCTTTACCAAATTTTCAGTACTTGTTATGTTTGAAAGGTTGTGGAGGGTATGAAATATTAAATCTAAATGAGGTATAAGAGTATAATACATTGCGCGCATGTGTGTGTGTGTATGTGAGCATGAGAGAGAGAGAGAGAGAGAGAGAGAGAGAGAGAGAGAGAGAGAGAGAGAGAGAGAGAGAGAGAAAACCTGCTTGGAAATATCTATCAAATTCAAGAATGCCAAATGATAAGTGACTAAAAACAGGAATGAAAGAAAAATGAATGAATTACACAACACACAAAAATTATAATGAAAGAGAAGTTGAACTGCGAGGAAAACAAAATGGATAGTTGCTAAAGATAAGCAAAGAAAAATAAGGAAGAATTGAGAAAAAGGTAAATGATGAACAAACGTATCACAATCAATCCTTATTGAAAACAGGGGAAGTGAGAATTCAGTACAAATAAAACAAAATAATAAAAACGAGAACAGGCAAAGAAAATGAAAGGAACTGAACAAAAATCAAAAAAAAAACAAAACTGAAATGTAATCAAAACTTGACGTAATTAGCATAACAAGAGGTTGATTACGAATGAACGATTGATGAAATAAAAAAATGCTGTAAATAATTTTATGAATATACTTCTTTCAAATGAAGGAGCATTTCAGCTCTACAAATGAGAAAACAAAATGCCATGGAATCTGGAACGTAGGGGAACTGTACTCCGTTTCATTCAATGAGGTGGAACAAAAGGCAATAGCCGTAAATCTCTCTCTATATATTTTTTTCTATGGGATAAAAGAAATAGGGTCCAATAATGCGACCATAACATTTTCCTGGGAATGTGCTCTATTTCTAGGAATGTGCTCTATTTTCTACAGCTCCTAGATGACCTGTTTTTGGATGTTACCACAGTTCATAGATTAACTGTTTTTGGATGTATCTATTCATAAAAAAAGAATTTAAAAGTAAAATTTATCTTCTCTACTTCTCTAATTATTTTGTGATTTTCTGTTGCTTAGCTTTTTTCCTATCGAGTATCGAAATTAATTATGCTGGTTTTACCTAATTTCTCCTCCTAAAGGATTACGGTATTTTTCTGTAACTATACAGTATGTAGCTCCTCTACAAAAAGTATATTATCAACATTAACAAATCTATAAACTTTTTTTCGTCTGCTTAAATCATAATGGACGCTTTATTACAAATCAGGCTGTTTCAAATTAGGCTTGCAAATATCTGTTGTTATTCTTAATTCTAAAGGAAAATTGACAGCGCGTTTATTTTTTTACTTCTTGAAATTATGTGTATAAAGTAACTCACGTACAAACATACATACACACACGAGCATATAACTATACACACACACACATTATATATATATATATATATATATATATATATATATATATGTATGTATATATATACTCTCGTATACACACACACACACACACACACACACACACACACACACACACATATATATATATATATATATATATATATATATATATATATATATATATATATATATATATATATATATATATATATACATACACACTGAAAAAACTGAACTTGGACAATTAAAGACTTGTATAACTCTACGGACCAACGCTCTCCCAGTTAAAAAATCTACAAGTCACGCCCTTCAAACCCATTAAAAACAAAACAGAGAGGAAAACAATAAAAATAAGAAAAAATATATATCAGAACCACAGTACATCACAGGAATTCACCCATAAGATTCCCATTAGCCTGTCTTTTTAATTTTAGATATATGTGTCAACCGGGACACTCCTGTATTTTCATCCTGAACAACAAATCTGTTCCCCTTCTTTACTTCTACAACCCGAAAAGGACCTTCAAACTTAGGACCTAGGTTATAGTTCAGTTGATTGATTACTAAAATTTATTTTCATAAAAACCCTATCTCACACAGCAACTTTAGCTCTATCCGGCTTTGCATTTCTCCTATCAACCTTATCCCGAGTTTTCATTTCAAGATTCTTAGCAAGACGCGCATCTCTCTCTCTCTCTCTCTCTCTCTCTCTCTCTCTCTCTCTTTCGCAGTAGAGACTAGAGCTTTCACCGTATCATCCCCGACGGAATAGACAATAAATCAAACGCGCCCCGCGCTGGGCAACCAAACAGCGCTTCAATGGGAGATATCCCAACGGCATCACTAACCATAGAATTGATGCTATGCTGCGCCTGTGGAATATATCGATCCCAATTTACATCATTGCCCCCTACAGTCATTCTGAGAGCCTCAATTACCTTCCTATGTGCCCGTTCACATAGCCCATTAGCTTCTGGTCTATAGGAATAATAGTGATTCTCCAAATGCCCATTACATCCGCAGTACACTCTAACGTCTTGTTCACAAATTTCCTCCCATTATCTGTAATCAGCAACTCAGGAACCCCATAACGACAAATATATCCATTAAAGAATGCGATGCCACCTCGTCTGCTGTTTTATGCTTCAAAGGAAAAATCTAGACGGACTTAGTTAATTCGTCAACAACCACCAACAGGTGCCTATGGCCCTAACTAGATTCACAGAAATTGGACAACAGGTCCACATGAACCCCAGCGAAAGGTCTGCTGGCAATAGGAAATGAACCCAATTTACAAGAAACGACCCTCGATGGCTTACACGCATTACAAACTGAACAACCTCTCACAAAGTCTTCCACTGACGTGAGCATATTCTTCCAAAAGAATTGTCCCTGTATATTCTGATACATCTCAATACCCAAATGCGGACTGCCAGACCTACAGTGAACAATATCCTGTATAGATACCACCTAGCTATTTTTCGGGGAAGATCCTGCTTTATTAAAAAGATCCAACAACGGCTTATGATCTGTCAGTAACTCCACTTGATTGCCCATTAGCAACATCTTAAAATGTATCAGGTTAGACACTACAGCATAGACCTTTTGTGTCTTAAACTTCCTCCTTACAGGGTGTATGCATAAACTTCCATGTAAGTCTTGTGACAACATATTGTGCAAAGGGAAGGCACTGGAAAAAGAATTGAACAGCATAAGAAATGTATGAGATATGCACAGAGGAACAGTGGTATTTTTGTATATGTTATGAGAACAATCATTGTATCAAATGGGAAGGGGCAAAAAAGGACTGTATATTCTAATAATGCACTGGAAAAGAAGATCATTGAATCTAGTTTTATAAAGAAAGTTACACCATAATATGAATATCAGTCAAGGGATGTATAAACTTGATCCTTTAATATCAAAAGAAATTTGTAAATTGTTTAAATTTTAAGGTAGGCAGTAGTGATGTATGAAAATAGGATTATCATGATTTATAAACATAGTACAGGGCAGTAGTGCTAATGAGTTTCCAAACTCCGCCTCCCTGACACCTGTCAGTGGGATCTGAGTAGCCTATAGTCGGTATTCTCTAACGCTTGTGTATGTTCATCGGTACTGTTCCTGTAGTATATATATTTGTGACTTCTAATACTATGCATCAGTCTTCATCAATGGCTTGGAAATAAAGTTGAAACCGGTCAGGACCTACACACCTGTGTCTTATTTTTCACCTGGGTGGTAATGTGTGATATATATATATATATATATATATATATATATATATATATATATATATATATATATATATATATATATATATATATATATATATATATATATATATATATATATATATATATATATATATATATATATATATATATATATATATATATATATATATATATTTATATACATATATATATATATATATATATATATATATATATATATATATATATATATATATATATATATATAT
>NC_089742.1:3594539-3609539 GCF_040412425.1 Macrobrachium rosenbergii | reverse complement strand
AACTTAAAAGTATGACTATGCCTAGAATTGTAGATTCTTGCCAGTAGCTTTCGCTAAAGCTAGATATGAGATTAGAAACAAATCTGGTAACATAAATCCTAAAATAAGCACAAGCAAGCAAATTCCACAGCATAAGTACGATGTTTATTATCTTTACCTTATCACAGGTGCGAATAAAACCGCGACTGTGTACATTGTTGGGAAACAATGCTAACAAGATTTTTCATGGCGAAGAGAGAGTGTATCTTCCAAAAAGCACAAGAATTGTGACTAACGCATGGTAGACTGCATGTCTTAACCTCAGGATAAGCTAAGCAGTGAAATACGAATATAAGTGATAAAGAAAGGAAAGAGTGCACTTATGTTTCTCCATGTGCCCTGGACAATTTGTCGTCCAAAGATTAGCTAGGCACACCATAAAATTGGGGCCACGAAGTATAGCCCAACCAGATATTTTCATTCCCTGAGTATATCTCTCTCTCTCACTCATCATAGCAAAAGAGCTAGGTTCACATAAAAATCCTGGTTAAGATTTTGAATAACTACTTTATTGCGTCAAGAAAAAAAATGCATTTGTTAACACGTGAGCCATTGTAAACCCCAAACTCATTGCCTTTGAACTCCATTTTAACTGTAAGTAATTGAGCAAATCTCTACGCATTCATAAACCCAGGGCGCAAGTTAGGAAAAACGTTTCAAATAGCGTTCGTCTTCTCTAACTTTTTGCGCTAAATTTCCCTCACAACGAACAGCACGTGCTTCACCCAGCCGTCCTTGCCCCTTCTTCAAATACCACACGAATGCGACCATTGTTTCAATAATCATACTATTCAGGCACGGGCCAGTCAAGCAACTTTCATATTTAAATAGAGTAAATACATTGTGGACTTGAGCATAAAAAAATATTCAACCCGTGCATGTTAGTTATAAGAATTGTGTACTCGGCATATCAGGAGGATTTATTTACTTTGCCTTGGCACTGAAATTTATAACAGCGTCACATTCTTTGAATTTCGTTACCTTTGTACTTTTTGTTCTTTTGCTGAGTAAGGACGTGTGTTACCGCTTGTTCACAGTGTACGCTCATCTGATTCAACCATAAGTGTTTCTCAGCATAAGAAATCCGTTCAATTGAGAAAGCCCACGTTCTATGGACACGCTATATTTATTCCTTTGAGAATTTTCCCCTTTTGTCCAAGAACACGCCAGAGTCGTTCACTTACGAACCTTATTTACATTCTCAGAACATCTTAACTCTAGGACACGCCAGAGCCGTTCACTTACGAACCTTTACCAATTAATTAATAATCTTACTTTATACTCATTAAATGCGGTTTAATATAACTTTCTTAGAAAAGAAAATTATTACTTTGCAAAGTAGAGTAAAAGTCGTAGTGATGTCTTTTGTTTCTAACTGATGTTGATCTTTCGCAGAGATATTACATTTAGAGTTCTGAGAACCCCTTCAATTCGTTCAATTAAGAACCTTACATTCAAGAACCCATTACGCTCTTCAAGCTAACAGTTAACTTCATTTAAGAGCACGTTCTTCGAACCGTTTGTTAATTACGTTCAACTAAGAACCCATTAAGCTCTTTTAAGCTATTAGGACTTCATTTAAGAGCGTGTTCTTTCGAACTATTTATTCACTACGTTCATCTAAGAACTCATTAAGCTCTTCAGGCTATTAGTTTCTTCATTTAAGAGCACGTTCTTTGAATTATTTATTAATTATGTTCAACTAAGAACCTGTTAAGCTCTTCAAGCTACTAGTACCTCATTTAAGAGCACGTTCGTTTGAACCGTTTATCAATTATGTTCATCTAAGAACTCATTAAGCTTTTCAAGCTATTAGCATTTCATTTAAGAGCACGTTCTTTGAACTACTCATTAATTATGTTCAATTAAGAACCCATGAAGCTCTTTAAGCTATTAGTACTTCATTTAAGAGCACGTACTTCGAACTATTTATTAACTACGTTCAGCTAAGAACCTGTTACACTCTTCAAGCTACAAGTACCTCATTTAAGAGCACGTTCTTCCATACGTTTATTTATGACGTTCATCTAAGAACTCATTAATCTCTTCAAGCTATTAGTATTTCATTTAAGAGAACGTTCTTCGAACTACTCATTAATTATGATCAATTAAAGAAGGCATTAAGCTCTTCAAGCTACTAGTTACTGCATTTAAGAGCACGTTCTCCAGCCAGCTTGCATAGGAACTGTCCTTGACACCACGAATTACATTCGGTTGGGATAATATAGCCTGCTCCTTGTAAAAGAAACTTCCCTCGACGCCTCGGCAATATGGCTTCTTACCCGGACGACATCACAGCCCTTGTCACTGCCGGGAAAACCAAGGGGCTCAAGGCCCAAGAACTGCTAGATTGGGTTGATAAAAAGGAGAAAGAAAGAGAAGCCAAGGAAGAAAGGGAGAGGCAAGAAAGAGAGCAAGCCAGGCTAGACAGGTTAGAGCAGGAAGAAAGGGAGAGACAAGAAAGAGAAGCCAAGGAAGAAAGGGAGAGGCAAGAAAGAGAACAAGCTGGCTAGACAGGTTAGCTAAGGAAGACCGGGGTCGAGCCCATGAACTCGCCATGGCAGCCCATGGGGTCCATAGCCGTGCAAGCATGCCGTCACCGTCATCTATCACTGCCACCACCTCCATGATGCCAAAATGGAATGACCTGGAGCCCAAGGCCTGGCTCAACCAAATGGAAGAAGTCCTCAGAAATTTCTAGCCCCAGCCCGCAGAAATCTCTATGCTGCTGTCAAAGCATTTGGAGGGAAAGAGCCAAACCTCGTTCCACTCCATCCCATTAGCAGACTGTGGAAATCTTGCAGAGGTCCGGAAGGTCATAAATAAGGCCTATGAGCTCACCCCCGAAAGATGGAGTCAACATTGGAGAGGACACCCAAAGGGGGCAGGTCAAACATGGGCTGACTGGGCACACCATAAGTCCCAAGCACTCAAGCGGTACCTAGAATCCCGCAACGCTACCTCTGCAAAGGAGATAATAGAAACCTTTCAGCTTGAGGACTTCCTAAACTATGCCCCTCTGGCCCTCGCTACTTCCTCTGTGATAAGAACCTCTGACGCTAGATGAATGCTGCCGTTTGGCAGATCACTGGGACACTCATCATCTTACAGCCAGTTCCTGGGGCCGTAAGATTTGGCCCTCTTCCCCTACCTCCGGTCAGCCTCTGCCCAAGAATGGGCACCCTCACAAGAAGACTATGTGCGGCTATTGTAAAAAATCCAGAGACTCCACAGAAAAGTGCCGCTTAAAGGCTGAGAATCAGCCAAAAACTTCTGCTAAGTCCCCCTATGATATTCTGCCAAACTGAGCCATGTCTGGCTCTCGAATGAACAATCCTCCCATGGGACAGTGCCATGCTGAGACTACAGCAAAAATTATTGCACCACTTGTCAGGTTAAGTATACATTAGTTTAACCAGACCAATGAGCTGATTAACAGCTCTCCTAGGGCTGCCCAAAGGATTAGATTTATTTTACGTGGCTAAGAACCAATTGGTTACCTAACAACGGGACCTACAGCTTATTGAAATCCAAACCACATTATAGCGAGAAATGAATTTCTATCACCAGAAATAAATCCCTCTAATTCTTCACTGGCCAGTCAGAGAATCGGACAAGGGACCAGCAGAGTGCTAGCTGAGAACAATACCCACCTGTCCAATGAGGAACCGCTTGCCAGGTTCAAGGACACTGCTCTATAAGCAAAATGCCCTAGTAAACAAAACCAACCGTCATTGCTTTGGCAGTGACAAATCCAAAACCTTAGGCCCTCCAAGCCGAAGGCCCTATATCTGTGGTATCCCCCAGTCAGGTCACAGTATTTGATGACACTGGCACGCAAATCTCCCTCATAAGAGAAGATAAGGTCCCTGTGGGGCCACCATTGACAGACGTAAACTTATTACAAAGGAGGATATCAATCGAATTAAGATGATTCTCCCCACCATCAAGCTAAGGGTCACAAGACCTCAAAGATAAAAATCTGCACTCTTGCAGTAGCTACTTACCTTCCTGGAGGCTATGACCTCCTCCTGGGACAGGACTTCTGGTCCCCATCTAAGTTACAGAAATCCAAGGGTCCTAACCCCTAAACAAATAAATAAAAACCAATAGTCCTTAAGGGCCTGCCTTAAACCCACTGGCAGTGCCACTTGAGTGCCCTGAGCAGTGCCAGGCTCTGACTGCTGAGCCCTGATAAATCACATTCCAGTGCCAGGCCCTGCCCCAGTGCCAGTGCCAAGGCGCACTCTGAATTTTCCACCAAGGGATCCTAGTCCGGGTCGCCTCTCCCCCTCCAGCTTGGCACCGCTACCAGTGCTGGTGCGAGAGCCAGTCCACAATATACTTGGATCCCCTTAGGATTCCTCTGACACCAATGTTGTGGTTATTCTTGTTTTTGTTGTTGCTGTTATGTTGCTTGTAGTGTCTTCAAAAACTTTTCATATGGTGTCCTAACATTGCAGAATAAACATAGGACTATTCATAAAATACTTGTGTAAGAATCATCTGCCTACTATTGTTATTTGAAGTATATTTATTTGTTTTAATTAAAAATAATCGAGATCTTTATGAATATGGTCTACACTAGAATAATCTTCTAACAACAAAGAGAGAGAGAGAGAGAGAGAGAGAGAGAGAGAGAGAGAGAGAGAGAGAGAGAGAGAGAGAGTTATTGACACTTATGTATCATTATGTCCAACAGTGTAATCTACAAAATCAAATGAATCAGAGTCGCAGACTCGTTTGGTTCATCTCATACGTGTCTTTCTAAGCTATCATTCATTTTTTTTTTTTTGTTATGTATCTAATGAGTCCATCCTACCATAGCCTTCATTTTCATAAATGCTACAGCAGCCTCTTATTTAATCATCACAGTAATATAGTTTGTTATCCTTTTGTAAATATATTTTCTATATAATTCATTGAGAGCAGTTCGATAGTTGTGTGTAAGCTGCGAAAAGCCTTATGATTAGTCTGTGTGCCATCGGCTACATGCCCACATTTACTTATATTCTCTGTGGTATAAGTGGCGTTACATTGACTATGCCCATCGGCACATGTACACATATGTGTATATGCACGCTTATACGCGTACATTTCACCGTATGCAGATACATTGTGTGTCGTGGTGTCGGGGCTACTTTATTAATTAAAAGCTACTTTGTTTCCAATATATACGGGTAGAAAACTATTTGTAATAAGAAATTGAAGTCTAGGCCCATGCCCTGCCATCGCCTTAAAATATAAGAATTTGATGTGCAGGCCTATGCCCTGTCATTGCCTAAAAATATTAGAAATTGATGTGTAGGCCAAATCTCACCATGATATTAACATGTGACAAGCAGGATTATGATGAATTAATTCGCTAATATCGAAACTGGCTGCATGAGTCTATGCTTCATTTCAATGAATGTGGTCTATGTGGGACAGCTTATGTAGGCCAACACCAATTTGAAAAAAAAAAAATGGCCACGCATGTTCAAAAGAAAAAATATATGCACAGACAAAATGAGCCAAGATCTTCATAATGATATTATATAACTTAATAATATATCAACTGCACACTTCACAACTCCGGGAACTTAAATCTGTGGTGTCATCATTCATGCTTGGAGCTCAACATGACCGAACGGAGTCAGAATCATATAGACTGTTAATTAGTATGATCATTCCCTTTCGAGAGCTAGCCAATCACTGGCGTGCAGTGGGCGGGCCTTACCTGCAAAAAGCCGTGGATTTTACTACAGATGCCTCAACTTGGGAATACTAAATCGTTCGGCTACTCCAGGAAGACTGTTCTTTCACGCCAAAATGCAGGAAATTCACTGGTTAAAAAAAAAAAAAAAAAAAAAAAAAGATGCCATTAACTCTTTTCGAGAAATATATTAAATTAGACTAAAAGCTTAACTGTACAAACCTTTCATTCAAGTTAATGAAGAGGATAACTTGACGCTTGTCGAAAAGAGTGTGCGCTGTCAGTCTTGCATCCGCTCTCTACTGCAAACCTCTCGAGATTGATTACCATTCATGACACCAACGGAAGAGTAAAATAACTTTCGTAGATAAAAAAAAAACTATTAAGAAAAGGGGCTTGTTAATTACATCAGATTTCCAAAATATTGTAGTAATTGGAAATATAGTAATGGAAAAATGAGAGACATTTGACACTCATCTAGATAAAAAAAATGTTACGTAAGATGACGGACTAATTCACACACATTAAGAACACGGCATCTCTTATAGTGTTGAGAGCAGTCCTTACCTGAGCATCAGGAAATTTTGGTTTTGATGGCTAACTTGAATGGCCCACTGTAACTTTAAAATTTCAGGATTTCCAAAAACAAACCCTGAAAAACACCTCTGCAGGATACGAGCTTTGTGAAAAACTAAATATCACGGATGTAACTTTTATCATTATTGCTCTAAAGATATGTTAGGTCCCTCACCCACCCACCAGCTACTACATCCCCTGAACGCCAAAAATCAATATCTGGATCTCCAGAACAGCTGGACGGATTTCGATGAAATTTAGCACGATTAGAGAACTTAGTGGGAAACCTCTAAGTCAGAGATTGATCACAGTCTGTTGAATATTTCTAGTTATAAAAGGCCAAAGTCGGGGTTTTTGTGTACTCTGGGTGGCTGGGTTTTACTAACTGCTAACTACTGTGGCAGTTTATATATATATATATATATATATATATATATATATATATATATATATATATATATATATATATATATATCATATATATATATATATATATACTCTGAGCAGCTAGGTTTTACTAACTGCTAACTACCAGGGCCGTTTATATACAGTATGTATATATATATATATATATATATATATATATATATATATATATATATATATATATATATATATATATATATATATATATATATATATATATATATATATATATATATACTCAGGGTGGCTGGGTTTTACTAACTGCTAACTACCGTGGCAGTTTATACATACACATATATATATATATATATATATATATATATATATATATATATATATATATATATATATATATATATATATATATATATATATATATGTATGTATATATATATATATATATATATATATATATATATATATATATATATATATATATATATATATATATATATATATATATATATATATATATATATATATATATATATATATATATATATATATATATTCATGATATTGCCTTTGTAATATGTACATCATCCCATAGTTTTGATATATTTACTCTTCTATTTATTATGTGTCATTTGCAATACTAATAATTATTGAAATATCATATGTTGTGTAACGTCAGACCTCAAAAGTGTTGGTGATTTAGATAACCTAACAGCATAATTTATAATTTATAATATCTTCCTTGATAATAGTGTAGTAGCGATAGAGAGAAATTCGAGTTTTAGACCAGAAGTGTCATCTGTCACCAGTTAACATAACGTGTTGACAGGTTGGGAATAACAATTGCTGACCCATTCTGGAAACCAACTCGGGTTTTTCGTTTTGTTTTTAAAACATGCCAGTCATAATTAACCAGTTGAAATCTGTTTGATCATGTTAGATTTCTGTAAAATATATGTCTCATAAAACAAGAAGACAAGTGGTTTCGAAATGTTACATACATTACTCTGATCACATATGTCCTTTGAGAGTATACATGCTTGATCGACATCATCTTCCTTCTTCTAAAATTTTCTTTGCATCTCGTTCCCCAAAATGCCTTAATGATGTCATCTATTTCATGTGCTACTGGAATCCCCAAAAATTTACTCATTCTTATTTGAAAGACCGATCAGTTTGGTCGCACCCTCCCCACCCCCCACTTTCTCTCTCTCTCTCTCTCTCTCTCTCTCTCTCTCTCTCTCTCTCTCTCTTTCTCCAAAAGAGAGTAATTATTAACATAAATTGTTAGTGTGGTCACTAGTGTTAAACTTAGCTTTTGAGATCTTATTATAGGAAAAGTGTAAATATTTCATGATAACGGCACTTGTCAAAAAAGTGTGTTTTGTGAATTTAAAGCAGCTGCGTGATTTTACAAAATTTTCACAAACTTGTATAAGGTAAAGTGAAATTTACTTATTTTTACCATGGTATAATAAGTTGTGTTAAAAGAATTTTTGCCTTGGTGAAATTTTTATCAATAAATCTTTTGTGTATTTTTTTGTGTTCTTGTGATTGTAATCGCTTGATTTTTCATCTTATATATTTGTGATTTTACATTTATTTACTTAGCATTTTAAATATTGCTTGATAATTTAACATTGCATACTTAATTTAATTTTCATTTATTAAGATTTTCTCTTGTAATCTTGAATAATTCTTGATAGTTTAAATGTTATGTGATTAATTTAATTTCTTTATTAATAAAATTTTTTGTGATTTAGTTTTGTTTAATTTAATTCAAGAATTAATTAAGTTTTGTGTTGTTTTCAAGTAATAGTAAATTTTTCAGACTATGAATTCTTATTATTTTTTTTTAAATAAACTTTTGTATTTAAAGTAAAAAAAAAAACAGTGTTTCATTTATTGACCACCAGTCAGTGGTATTAATTGTGTTTGCATAAGGTAAAGTAATAAACATGTTTTGTTCCTTTAGTTTTGCTGAAGTGAATTAAGATCAAAGTAACAGTTCAAATTGTTTGCCTATAACTCCAATGTATTTCTTGTTTAATTGTTGATACCTCACACTAGTCTTGATAAACTTAGCTTGATTTTTCATGCGATTAGTGAGCTTTTTAAGGGATCACTGTTACCTTTAGAGTACTCAGTCATAATTTTTATTGTTATGAGAGTTCCAGGTATCCGGTTGGAAGTGAGGTAAAATTTTCCGAATCTGTGATTAGTTGTGTAATGACCAGGTACTTGGTGCACTTCGTGTCAGTATATATATATATATATATATATATATATATATATATATATATATATATATATATATATATATATATATATATATATATATATATATATATATATATATATATATATATATATATATATATATATTCAATATATATATATATATATATATATATATATATATATATATATATATATATATATATATATATATATATATATATATATATATATATATATATATATATATATATATATATATATATATATATATATATATATATATATATATATATATATATATATATATATATATATATATATATATATATATATATATATATATATATATATATATATATATATATATATATATATATATATATATATATATATATATATATATATAAGAGTGAGAAACCAGGAACACGAACATTAGTTACTATTGGTAAGAGGCAGTAAGGAAAAAGGTGAAGCGACCAAAATGGTCGAAGTAGATCTTTTATGGTACCTTTTTACGGGCAATAAAGATCTCCTTATCTTGCCATTTATCCCCATAATCATGCTTATGGAGACGTGAGTTTTGAGGGGCCTTTGAGAAAGCAATTCATCGTTAAGGAAGATATTTCCAAAGCCTTTGAGCAGGTTGCATGATACAACGTCGAGTTTATGGTATCTTTTCATGACTTACATCATTGTTATCTCTCGGTTTCTTTTTTTTACTAAGTTGAGTATGTAGATCAATTTTAGGTCATGATATCTACATGGATGGTGATTAACGTTATTTTGAAGCGAAATAAATTAGATTTAGTTAATCAGCCTTCTGCTACTTACTTCTTTATCTGTATGAGTCATTTTCTATAGTGAAATTCGTTAATTTCTCAAAATCTACTGTATATTTAATTTCTTTTGCTCATTAAAGGTTAAAGAAAACAGAAAACCTTAGCTTCATCAAAAAAAGGTTCAATTGATTTCTAAATGATCATTTTAGTATCAGTTTACCAGTTTGAAGATGATTGTGTGCATGCATATTATTGAACAAATAATAGATGTTGAGTTATCTCATATAAACTTAGATTTAGATTTTGAAAAGGAAATCCTGAATCTTGATATTACTGAGACATACACTCACTCAAAGATACTCTGCATCACTCCCCTATTAGCTTTCGTTCAACAAACAATGACTTACTCTTTTGGACATGCAGGGAAATGTTTTTCTACGTAGAATATCTTTATTAATTACATGGGTATCATGACAGAATCGAAGAAAAAGGAAAATATAAGAAAAGTCTGAAATATTTTTAACAATTTACTGTCAGATGACTAGAAAGAAGAGTTAGTAAGAAAATCAAAGTCTGAATGGAAAGATTAAGTATGATTAGCAATACTTAATAACCAGAAGAAAAGGAACTCCAATAAACTTGGCCCTTATTTATCTTATGACACATGGGGGTCCAAAATTTAACTGACTCGAGTAGATTTGATGGAGAAGCTTAACTCATTTAATATTTTCTATGCTTCTGTTTCATAGCTTCAGAATAAACTACACTTCGCAAATAATGGAATAGCACAAGTATAGAACACTTTTTGAACATGCACCTACCCACCACCACCCCTCACCTTCATATAATGTATGTGTATATATGCCATATATATATATATATATATATATATATATATATATATATATATATATATATATATATATATATATATATATATATATATATATATATATATATATATATATATATATATATATATATATATATATATATATATATATATATATACACACTAAGCCAGCCCAGCACTGCAAGGGAAAACTCTGAATGACAGTCTACGGGTATGGAGAGGGAAGAGAGAAAGGGTGGGGAGGGAGAAGTGAGAGTGGGAATTGGGAGGGTAGGGTGAGGGGAAGATAGAACAGAGGGAAGGGGGAGGGAAAGTTATGTTCCTCTGTGAGAAGAGAATAAAAAGCATCTTCACTGAACAAAGACAATAAAAAAAAAATATGGTATTTCTACAATTCACACTCAGGTGCATTTGAGTGTTTGTGTGTGTGTGTTGGCTGGGAGAAGGTCTGTCTCCCTTCCAACAACAGGCGGACCTTCCCAGCCTTAGGTATATAGTGAAGTTCTGTTGCCAAACACTCAATGAACCTCATTTAAACTGATTTTAAAACGAAATACACCATCATGACACGGCGAAGTAATAACTATAACAAAGGTAAAAACAAAGAAGAAACGGTCGAATTAATGAGGAAATTCGCATTTGAACTAATAAAGACAAAGGAAATAATGTCATCGTACATCTTGCACGTCAGGTTGAGCTAGCAGCTACTATACATGCACTAATGATGAAGTTGACTAGCATGTATAAGTGCTTAGGGAGAAAGGCTTTGAACCTGCTGGTTTGGGGTCATTGCTTTTTGTAACGAATGCTTAATGCTTGTATATGAATCACGGTGATGTGATAAAAATTCATTCATAATATGGCTACGTGCGACAAACACACTACACGGTTAGCATGGCAAAGGTAGGATGATATCGATTCTAAGTACAAATACCTGAGTTCGATGGGGATTTGTAGGTGAGGGTTGGTATCAACTTATACCTCACTTGTTGGCCGTATGGTTAATATTCGCATCACTATAGTCCTGAGTTCTTGTCTTCCGTGGTTCGAGCCCACAAGACGACGAACTTATTATCAACAAAAAAATTCCCCTTCGGGTAACATATATGAAAATATATTATTCCCGAGGTAGACTGAATTGGATATTAAAGGACGTTTGTAGCTTAATGCTTGTACATGAATCACGGTGATGTGATAAAAATTCATTCATAGTATGGCTGCATGCAATAAATGCACTACATGGTTAGCATGGCAGAGGTGGGTTGATATCGATTCTAAGTATAAATACCTGAGTTCGGTGGGGATTTGTAGGTGAGGGTCGGTATCAACTTATTCCTCACTTGTTGGCCGTGTGGTTAAAATTCGCGTCACCGTAGTCCTGAGTTCCTGTCTTCTATGGTTCAAGCCCCCGAGATGAAGAACTTATTATCAACTAAAAAATTCCCTTTCGGGTAACATATATGAAAATATATCATTCCTGAGGTAGAGTGAATTGGATATTAAAGAAAGTTTGTAGCTTAATGCTTGTATATGAATCACGGTGATGTGATGAAAATTCATTCATAATATGGCTGCGTGTGATAAACGCACTACATGGTTAGCATGGCAGAGGTGGGTTGATATCGATTCTAAGTACAAATACCTGAGTTCGACGGGGATTTGTAGGTGAGGGTCGGTATCAACTTATTCCTCACTTGTTGGCCGTGTGGTTAAAATTCGCGTCACCGTAGTCCTGAGTTCTTGTCTTCCATGGTTCGAGCCCAAAAGACAACAAACTTATTATCAACTAAAAAATTCCCCTTCGGGTAACATATATGAAAATATATCATTCCTGAGGTAGAGTGAATTGGATATTAAAGAAAGTTTGTAGCTTAATGCTTGTATATGAATCACGGTGATGTGATGAAAATTCATTCATAATATGGCTGCATGCAATAAACACACTACATGGTTATATGGCAGAGGTAGGTTGATATCGATCCTAAGTACAAATATATGAGTTAGACGGGGATTTGTATGAGGGGTCGGTATCAATATTATACCTCATTGTTGGCCGTATAATTCGCATCACCATAGTCCTGAGTGCTTGTCTTCCGTGGTTCGAGCCCATATTTTAAGAACTTATTATCTACAAAAATTCCCCTGCAATATATAAGAAAATATATTATTCCTGATAGAGTGAATTGATATTAGAGGACGTTTGTAGATTAATGCTTGTATATGAATCATATGTGATAAAAATTCATATATATATATATATATATATATATATATATATATATATATATATATATATATATATATATATATATATATATATATATATATATATATATATATATATATATATATATATATATATATATATATATATATATATATGTGTGTGTGTGTGTGTGTGTGTGTGTGTGTGTGTGTGTGTGTGTGTGTATTAAATGACCCTATCCCCAGGTCACATAGGGTCATCTTTTATTGCTGTACCTGTTTTAAGAACAGAATCAATCTTCTTACTTCCCTAAGATGCCTCTGGTAGCAGTGGCTCATCCTGGGTCAAAAATTTCTTCTCCTTTGTCGACCTCTCTCACTGAATCTATTCTTTAAGAAAGGCCTACTGAAATTAAACACTGAAGTACAAAACTAGGTTTGCAAATTTAAAAAACGTGATTCAGCAAAAGCTAAGATCCTGAAATTGAGTGAATTCCACCCCCTTTAAATGGAAGTCATCACAAGTGTAAATCCTGATTCACAAATATTCAGATTAATAATTCTAAACACCAGCTAATACTGGTGACTACCACCCTGGTCACCAAATACAGTAATAAGGTAATAATTATTCTAGACCACAATAAATGTCAATAATATGTAAAGAATAAATACCACGTCCGAAATATTCGTCCTCTCAGAACGAATCCAGAATTCCTGTTGAAAGAAACATATCAATACATTAAAACCTGAAATGGTGTTACAAGACATTCATATTCAAAACAGAAAAATGCACAATGGAAACAGAATGGGAAAATGCATCATGGAGACATAGCAGAATTTCACTGAAGCACAACTAGGTGTTACCAAAAAAATGTCTGGAAAAGATATGTGTTCATGAGTTATTGTACTCACTTTCCTATGGCCCAGATAAGGTATCGTCATGGTGGTGGTCTTTAAACACTCACAAGGCAAAACACACACCAGCCATGAAAACCGAAGTCCTGCTGTGAGTCACTGTTCCTCTGGTAATATACCATCCGAGAGTGCAACACACATACGCACTCACTTAATCCACTTCATTCGGAAATGTGACTACCCAGGTTCAATGGTCAATCACGCTGTTTCCATGGATTTAAATCATGATCAAAAACCTCTTTGTATCCAACTGTGCAAACCTCCAACATCGACACAAATGCACCTGCAGCAGAAGTATCACTGACAGGCCAGCACATAGTTTGTCCAAAGTCATCTAAGACTTAATAGGAGCTCGGACCACCTACCACTGGGCATCCCTGCCCAGGTACAATAACTGTCCAATCGCAAGTTCAGTAAGGGCCAGCTCCAAAGTCATATCAGAACATATGCACTAGATACAAAAACTATTTGTCTCATATGCACGATTGTTATTCCACTAACAGTTCATTATAGAATGCATCACTTCCCATCTTGCATTCTTGATGGTCTACATATTCTGGACGGATTGCAACTGTACAAGCCCATGCTTCTCTTCACATTTTGAATTCCTGATGATCCAACCATGCTCAACAGCCTGTGACTGCACAAACCCTTGTTGAATGCGGTGCCCACAAATCCTTTGCGCCAAAGAGATGTCTCCCAGCAACGACGGCGATTTATAGACGTCCTGCCCGACATCTCTCCAAAAACCCTGGATCCTCTCCTGAAGGCACAGACTAGAAACCAGCAGACATACTGTAGGCGGCCCCCATATCTAACTTGTATCAGTTAAGGCTCATAAAAGTCATTCATAAGGCTGTGCTGTGAGGAAGTGGTTTATAATGTAAGTTGGTTATGTCGACAATCAACCCAAAACTTACCTGGTCTACTCACTAAGGCATACAATTACTGAAATATTAAACCCACCAGGGAAAAGGTCATATGATAAAACTGTGAAACGGTTCCAAGTTGCTACTGGAATTTCCACAATTAACCCTCTATCAGGTACACTAACTTCAAGATACTACTAATACAAATTCTTCCTAGTAAAAATTACCTGAGAACCCTACCAATTTAACGAATTCGTTAAAGGCAATTTTAAACATCCAAGAGGTAAAATATCTCATAAAATCATCTAAGTTTTACCCTGGTTAGCCAATACTGTTGATACCTACTCAATTCTCAGCAAGATAGCAATTGACATACTAGTAATTGCTCCTATGACCATAACACCTACAATTACCAATGGCGCAGCCCTCTTAATTCTAAAAGAGAAC
>NC_089742.1:3577039-3589539 GCF_040412425.1 Macrobrachium rosenbergii | reverse complement strand
CCCAGTCTTCTCATTGATGTGTTTAATTGTGAATATATTCCATTTAAAGTAAACCTAAGTGTTTACTTATAAAGCCTCTTGTTAAAGTACAGCCCTCAGCCCAACTGTTTTTTTTTTTTTTTATTAACACCCAGATTGGACCCCTGAACAAGGAATACAGTAAGTAGGCCAGGTAAGAACTTAAAAGTGGCGACTATGCCTAGAATTGTAGATTCTTGCCAGTAGCTTTCGCTAAAGCTGGATATGAGATTAGAAACGAATCTGGTAACATAAATCCTAAAATAAGCACAAGCAAGCAAATTCCCACAGCATAAGTACGATGTTATTATCTTTACCTTATCACAGGTGCGAATAAAACCGCGACTGTGTACATTGTTGGGAAACAATGCTAACAAGATTTTTCATGGCGAAGAGAGAGTGTATCTTCCAAAAAGCACAAGAATTGTGACTAACGCATGGTAGACTGCATGTCTTAACCTCTAGGATAAGCTAAGCAGTGAAATACGAATATAAGTGATAAAGAAAGGAAAGAGTGCACTTATGTTCTCCATGTGCCCTGGACAATTTGTCGTCCAAAGATTAGCTAGGCACACCATAAAATTGGGGCCACGAAGTATAGCCCAACCAGATATTTTTCATTCCCTGGAGTATATCTCTCTCTCTCGCTCATCATAGCAAAAGAGCTAGGTTCACATAAAAATCCTGGTTAAGATTTTGAATAACTACTTTATTGCGTCCAAGAAAAAAAAATGCATTTGTTAACACGTGAGCCATTGTAAACCCCAAACTCATTGCCTTTGAACTCCATTTTAACTGTAAGTAATTGAGCAAATCTCTACGCATTCATAAACCCAGGGCGCCAAGTTAGGAAAACGTTTCAAATAGCGTTCGTCTTCTCTTAACTTTTTGCGCTAAATTTCCCTCACAACGAACAGCACGTGCTTCACCCAGCTGTCCCCCCCTTTCTTCAAATACCACACGAATGCGACCATTGTTTCAATAATCATACTATTCAGGCACGGGCCAGTCAAGCAACTTTCATATTTAAATAGAGTAAATACATTGTGGACTTGAGCATAAAAAAAAATATTCAACCCGTGCATGTTAGTTATAAGAATTGTGTACTCGGCATATCAGGGAGGATTTATTTACTTTGCCTTGGCACTGAAATTTATAACAGCGTCGCATTCTTTGAATTTCGTTACCTTTGTACTTTTTGTTCTTTTGCTGAGTAAGGACGTGTGTTACCGCTTGTTCACAGTGTACGCTCATCTGATTCAACCATAAGTGTTTCTCAGCATAAGAAATCCGTTCAATTGAGAAAGCCCACGTTCTATGGACACGCTATATTTATTCCTTTGAGAATTTTCCCCTTTTGTCCAAGAACACGCCAGAGTCGTTCACTTACGAACCTTATTTACATTCTCAGAACATCTTAACTCTAGGACACGCCAGAGCCGTTCACTTACGAACCTTTACCAATTAATTAATAATCTTACTTTATTTATACTCATTAAATGCGGTTTAATATAACTTTCTTAGAAAAGAAAATTATTACTTTGCAAAGTAGAGTAAAAGTCGTAAGTGATGTCTTTTGTTTCTAACTGATGTTGATCTTTCGCAGAGATATTACATTTAGAGTTCTGAGAACTCCTTCAATTCGTTCAATTAAGAACCTTACATTCAAGAACCCATTACGCTCTTCAAGCTAACAGTTAACTTCATTTAAGAGCACGTTCTTCGAACCGTTTGTTAATTACGTTCAACTAAGAACCCATTAAGCTCTTTAAGCTATTAGGACTTCATTTAAGAGCGTGTTCTTCGAACTATTTATTCACTACGTTCATCTAAGAACTCATTAAGCTCTTCAGGCTATTAGTTTCTTCATTTAAGAGCACGTTCTTTGAATTATTTATTAATTATGTTCAACTAAGAACCTGTTAAGCTCTTCTTCAAGCTACTAGTACCTCATTTAAGAGCACGTTCGTTTGAACCGTTTATCAATTATGTTCATCTAAGAACTCATTAAGCTTTTCAAGCTATTAGCATTTCATTTAAGAGCACGTTCTTTGAACTACTCATTAATTATGTTCAATTAAGAACCCATTAAGCTCTTTTAAGCTATTAGTACTTCATTTAAGAGCACGTTCTTCGAACTATTTATTAACTACGTTCAACTAAGAACCTGTTACACTCTTCAAGCTACAAGTACCTCATTTAAGAGCACGTTCTTCCATACGTTTATTTATTACGTTCATCTAAGAACTCATTAATCTCTTCAAGCTATTAGTATTTCATTTAAGAGAACGTTCTTCGAACTACTCATTAATTATGATCAATTAAGAAGACATTAAGCTCTTCAAGCTACTAGTTACTGCATTTAAGAGCACGTTCTCCAGCCAGCTTGCATAAGGAACTGTCCTTTGACACCACGAATTACGTTCCGTTGGGATAATATAGCCTGCTCCTTGTAAAAGAAACTTCCCTCGACGCCTCGGCAATATGGCTTCTTACCCGGACGACATCACAGCCCTTGTCACTGCCGGGAAAACCAAGGGGCTCAAGGCCCAAGAACTGCTAGATTGGGTTGATAAAAAGGAGAAAGAAAGAGAAGCCAAGGAAGAAAGGGAGAGGCAAGAAAGAGAGCAAGCCAGGCTAGACAGGTTAGAGCAGGAAGAAAGGGAGAGACAAGAAAGAGCCAAGGAAGAAAGGGAGAGGCAAGAAAGAGAACAAGCTGGCTAGACAGGTTAGCTAAGGAAGACCGGGGTCGAGCCCATGAACTCGCCATGGCAGCCCATGGGGTCCATAGCCGTGCAAGCATGCCGTCACCGTCATCTATCACTGCCACCACCTCCATGATGCCAAAATGGAATGACCTGGAGCCCAAGGCCTGGCTCAACCAAATGGAAGAAGTCTTCAGAAATTTCTAGCCCCAGCCCGCAGAAATCTCTATGCTGCTGTCAAAGCATTTGGAGGAAAGAGCCAAACCTCGTTCCACTCCATCCCATTAGCAGACTGTGGAAATCTTGCAGAGGTCCGGAAGGTCATAAATAAGGCCTATGAGCTCACCCCCGAAAGATGGAGTCAACATTGGAGAGGACACCCAAAGGGGGCAGGTCAAACATGGGCTGACTGGGCACACCATAAGTCCCAAGCACTCAAGCGGTACCTAGAATCCGGCAACGCTACCTCTGCAAAGGAGATAATAGAAACCTTTCAGCTTGAGGACTTCCTAAACTATGCCCCTCTGGCCCTCGCTACTTCCCTCTGTGATAAGAACCCTCTGACGCTAGATGAATGCTGCCGTTTGGCAGATCACTGGGACACTCATCATCTTACAGCCAGTTCCTGGGGCCGTAAGATTTGGCCCTCTTCCCCTACCTCCGGTCAGCCTCTGCCCAAGAATGGGCACCCTCACAAAAAGACTATGTGCGGCTATTGTAAAAAATCCAGAGACTCCACAGATAAGTGCCGCTTAAAGGCTGAGAATCAGCCAAAAACTTCTGCTAAGTCCCCCAATGATATTCTGCCAAACTGAGCCATGTCTGGCTCTTGAATGAACAATCCTCCCATGGGACAGTACCATGCTGAAACTACAGCAAAAATTATTGCACCACTTGTCAGGTTAAGTATACATTAGTTTAACCAGACAATGAGCTGATTAACAGCTCTCCTAGGGCTGGCCCAAAGGATTAGATTTATTTTACGTGGCTAAGAACCAATTGGTTACCTAACAACGGGACCTACAGCTTATTGTGAAATCCAAACCACATTATAGCGAGAAATGAATTTCTATCACCAGAAATAAATCCCTCTAATTCTTCACTGGCCAGTCAGAGAATCGGACAAGGGACCAGCAGAGTGCTAGCTGAGAACAATACCCACCTGTCCAATGAGGAACCGCTTGCCAGGTTCAAGGACACTGCTCTATAAGCAAAATGCCCTAGTAAAACAAAACCAACCGTCATTGCTTTGGCAGTGACAAATCCAAAAACCTTAGGCCCTCCAAGCCGAAGGCCCTATATCTGTGGTATCCCCCAGTCAGGTCACAGTATTTGATGACACTGGCACGCAAATCTCCCTCATAAGAGAAGATAAGGTCCCCTGTGGGGCCACCATTGACAGACGTAAACTTATTACAAAGGAGGATATCAATCGAATGAAGATGATTCTCCCCACCATCAAGCTAAGGGTCACAAGACCTCAAAGATAAAAAATCTGCACTCTTGCAGTAGCTACTTACCTTCCTGGAGGCTATGACCTCCTCCTGGGACAGGACTTCTGGTCCCCATCTAAGTTACAGAAATCCAAGGGTCCTAACCCCTAAACAAATAAATAAAAACCAATAGTCCTTAAGGACCTGCCTTAAACCCACTGGCAGTGCCACTTGAGTGCCCTGAGCAGTGCCAGGCTCTGACTGCTGAGCCCCTGATAAATCACATTCCAGTGCCAGGCCCTGCCCCAGTGCCAGTGCCAAGGTGCACTCTGAATTTTCCACCAAGGGATCCCAGTCCGGGTCGCCTCTCCCCCTCCAGCTTGGCACCGCTACCAGTGCTGGTGCGAGAGCCAGTCCACAATATACTTGGATCCCCTTAGGATTCCTCTGACACCAATGGAAGCTCACCCAAAAGTGCGGCCTTGCAGCCTGTGCCTGAGCCCGTTATGGCAACATGCAAGCCTCTCATGCCCACCACAACCTCTTCTCCTCCTTCCCAGTCCTCCAGACAAACCCATGAATAAGGATTCTGCCCTATCACAACTGGCCAATGAATTCAAGGAACTGCATCGACTAGTAGTGGAGCTTGTAAAGAATGCCCCTACTTCGGCCATCAAGAAAACCAGGACAGGTGGCACTTCTATGTCTCCCTCGGACTTGGTTCCACTGATTCCCCTACCAAGGAGGTCCACTGAAGAAAGGTCACGGGCACAGATAAATCCAGGTAGCCCAGTAAGAGCTGTTGAGCTCTTCTCACACTAGTGCCCTCTGGCATAGTGCCTCACCTTTATCCTACGAAGAACTTTGGCACCTCTGTCCAGAGGAGGATGCTGGGTTTCTTCCCCTGTTTATTCTTCTCACAACTGTTTCCTTCTACCACTCTGATCATTTCTCTCTCTCTTTCCAATCTCCTAATTTACTATTTTTCTGGTAATCTTGCCCCTTCATGAACCCTTTTGTATAAGCCTATAAATGGCACCTCATCTTAATTTGCTTCCCACTCTGCCAATGCAGAGTGCAATCACCAGGCTTTTTTTTATGCACTGTAAGTCCTTTGACTTCCTATTTAATGCCTACAATGGCATGGTAACTTTTAAATTGAATATAGCAGAACTTTTTGGCCTAACTGCATGAGTGCCACACCTGGCACAGTGCCGTTACCATTGCCATTGGCCGTTGCTCGTGCCAGAGGGGTCATGCACTCTGGCTGTCCTTTTGTTGCCCTATGGGGCTAAAGAACGAACCTATCCAGCCTTCATAGGCTAAGAAATGTATTTCTGGCATATTAATGAAAACTTTTACTTACTCTTGCATCTGTCATTTATTTTACTTGTGACTCACAAAGCCCATGTACTTCATATACTTGACTGTCCTCCATTGTACTTAGCTTTGTGCCATTAGGCACCCATGTTGTTGGTCCCACATCTGGCACCATGTCGTGTCATACGAGTATTGTGGCACCACCTAACCTAAGCCCATGAATACTATGTTGTAATGCCTCCTCAAGGCGCCCTAACAGCATGACTTTGGACTGTCAAAGTAACCTTACTAATTAAGTGCATGTCTAACCTGAAGTTTTAATGCTGTACTAATCCTAATATTGTTCTCCATGTTATTACCTAGTTTCTTGAAATATTAATTTATAGACCTTTTAATTTTATATCTGCTATAATGCTGCTTTAATGTAATAACTTGAGAGGTATATGACTTTAACTTGCAGCGTAACGTAAACTACATCAAGTCCAATTAAAAAATCAGTAATATGTAGTTTGCTTTTGATTTACTTGCAGAAACAATGATTTCTCTGAAATATGATGTTACCACAAAAGGGAAGCAGCGAGTTATCAGTTTGTTCGGTTGAGTTCACCTGGTTGTTGACATCTCCACCCAATTCACGGTGAAATTGTCAATTTTGTGGGGGAGCTATTAAGTGAGAAACCATGTCTGCAAACAAACGAAAACCTCCAAACTGTTTTTCACACCAAAATAACGTAATTTCCCGCTGATACCTAACTGAGGAGGGCGTGAGAAACTCAGCCCCATGTAAATTTCTCTCCATGCTCCCCTTTTGGTGCATCTGTTTATCTTTTCTAAAGACATGGTGACTGCTTGAATTACCTCTTTTCAGATAAAAGGCGAATGGAGACGAAGCCTGCCAAAAATCTGCCAGAAAAATTGAGTTCCCCATAAAAACTGGTGAACATGGGTTGCCAGAAGTCACCAGGATTTAGGAAAGATCCCAACGTACAAAACGAGGACACGACCGCCATCTTACGACCCTAGTAACCACTGGTAGGAGCAAGAAAATAAGCCTTCAAGGTCAAATAAGGCGAGAAACAACGGCCGGTCGCTCTCAGAACACCCCCGTCAGCAGACCGAACACTCGACCCCTTGCATGCTCCTCTGTGAGCTGACCCCTCCTTATGCAAAGTGAGATTAGACTCTCATCGAGGCGTTAGCTATAGAACAATTGTCAAATTAACTAATCCTGAATTTTCATGTATATGTGAACATACAAAGAAATGTAAATCTGACATAAATTACGAAGATTTAAAAATTATAGGCCAAACTCTTAACGAACAATATTTAGCAGTCTTAGAATCACTCTTCATTAAACAACTCGTTCCACAGTTGAGCACCCAATCTTCCTCAACACCTCTGTATCTCTCGTGAGCTTAAGTCGAAGCTTGAACCCGGCTCGAATTGTTACTTGATCTGTGCCCTCAGCACCTTATGGTAATTATTCCTCTCTATTTTTTGTACTTGTCCATTATATTATTTATATATATATATATATATATATATATATATATATATATATATATATATATATATATATATATATATATATATATATATATATATATATATATATATATATATATATATATATATATATATATATATATATATATATATATATATATATATATATATATATATATATATATATATATATATATATATATATATATATATATATATACATATATACATACATACACACATACACACATACACACACACACACATATATATATATATATATATATATATATATATATATATATATATATATATATATATATATATATATATATATATTATTCATTATATTAAAAACACTTATTCATTTCTTTCATATTGCTTGTATAATGTCATCAAAACTAAACCGTAATCCTGCATTTTAGGTAAAGATTACATGATGGAAATCATATGTTATTTTAGTTTTCTGTAAAAGGAAACTATTGTATCGGCTTTGTCTGTCCATCTGCACTTGTTCTGCCCGCCCTCAGATCTTAAAAACTACTGAGGCTAGAGGGCTGAAAATTGGTAAATTGATCATCCACCTTCCAATCATCAAACATACCAAATCACAACCCTCTAGCCTCAGTATTTTTATTTTATTTAAGGTTAATGTTAGCCATAATTGTGGGTCTGACAACGATATAGGACAGGCCACTACCGGGCGATGTTTAAGTTTCATGGACCGCGGATCATACAGCATTATACCGAGACCACCGAAGATAGATCTATTTTTGTTGGCCTGGATTTTTCGGTGTACAGAAAACTCGATAGCTCCGAAGAAACTTCGGTGAATTTTTACTTGTTTATTATTACAACGGATTTTTGCCCTAAGAATTATTTAGTTCGTATTCAGTATTTCAGTAATATGTCATGTGCCTTAAGATAAACCATACTACAGGAGGGAAAAATGAAAAACTGTAGGAAGTGAGGTTGTTTCAATATCAGTAAGTGAAGTCATATAGGAAATTAAACTTATAGGAGCAATAGTAATAAACAAAATAGATGTAGTTAATTTTTTTCCTAAACGATGCAGGAAAATGACATCAAGCACGGCGACATATTGAAAATATACCTAATTAATGATATTGTAAAAATATATTATGAATTTTGCAAGAGTAAATTTATTTCTAAAACCATTATTGTACGTGCAATAGATACTTTTTCGATCTATTTTGCTCTTTCTTTATTCCGGGGTAACTCACATAATTTGTACTTTAATTTCATATCAATTTCTTACAGAAAAAAAAATGTTTTGAAATCACAAGAGCCACTGACTTTCGTATTACTACGACCAATTGCGATAAAGTTTGCCCCAACAAATATATTAAAGGATTGATCAGCAGCCCCGCCAAATATGAAGTTCATACCCAACTGTGAATGGGAGCTGCTCAAAAGACATTTACAAAAAATATTGTTCACTAGATACAACATAGAGAATGGTTAGTTTTATTAAGGAGATTATAACCGAATGAAGTAGTTAGCACCTCTTGCAGGGAAATGATATATGGAAGAGGAACAAGAAAATTCAGAGGGTAAACATGACTATAGTTTTCTGAGAATTGACATGTGATGGCGGAATATACACAGAGAAAAAGTGTAAAAATGAATAGTGAATGTAAAACATAAACTGTAGTTTAATATATACCAACAACGGCTTTTTCCAAACTGAAATAACAGGCCGACTCATCGTCCACACAGAAGCAGTGAACATGAAGGAGAGGAACCTGATATGCTTGGCATCAGGAAAAGAGGATTTATTTAGCATCTCTTTCCAGACGATGCTGCTGACTTATGATTTTCTGCATCACCTCGGGGCCACTGTGGAAGAGGATTCAGTGTGTCCACTCGCTGCTAGTGGAGATGGGAGGGGATGAAGTCGTAGATGGTGAGGATTGGTACCCGTTATGATACCATGCATATGCAGTGGTGTATCTGGTTCCTCTCCTTTTACACTCTGGAGATATGTACAATAAGCATATCTCCGCTACTTCAGTTCTCGGCGATTCGAATTCCAATGGAAGGATATATACTGTTAGCCTAATTTTCCATATATAGATACATATATATATATATATATATATATATATATATATATATATATATATATATATATATATATATATATATATATATATATATATATATATATATATATATATATATATATATATATATATATATATATATATATATATATATATATATATATATATATATATATATATATGTGTGTGTGTGTGTGTGTGTGTGTATAAATGTATATATATATATGTATATATATATATATATATATATATATATATATATATATATATATATATATATATATATATATCATCTGTATGGTTGGAATGAGAAAATATATATTGAAGAAAGTTGTGATATTTCTGAAAGTAATATAAATAGTTACTTTGCTGATAAAATCCACGTGAAGAAGTCTATAAAAATTATAGACTGCATTTCACACTGTGGCAATCTATTTCCGTGAGTGAAATCACGGAATCATTTTTTCTCCTCCCTCTCAAGAAGGTTATTTGTATTACCACCGTTTCTTAGACTTTCGATGATCTTTGCCAACTCTGACGAATACTATACCTGGTATGCAAATACAGGTAAAGGCATGAAAAATGTAGCTATTCTCCTAATATTGCAACCTTATCAAAATAGACTTTAGCTTAGCGGAGATATTCTTAATTTCTTAATTATTATCAACACACCACACACATCAGTTTTCATCGACGTTGAAAATATATAACACCTGACTAGAAAGAATTTTAAAATACACGAATGTCAGTTCATTTTCTCTATCTGTTTATGCTGCGTTATATGTGTTAATCCTGTTTTCACCTTTTATATATTCTTCATTTTGTGTTTAGTACTGGACACGTACGTACAAGAGGTGGTTGTTACACTATCACTATAAAATGTTTTGATTAACTCTACATAAATCATGTACGTTTCCATGTAGTCAGAACCCTTTTCAACCAGGTCCTCTTCCCATACCGGCTTATTTATAATTTACCGTCATGGCAAAAGAAAATATTCAAAAAAATTAATTATCACAGTTTAATTGGATGCTTCTATGGTTTCGTGGGAAGTACTACCTGGACATTGCTCGATGAGATCCAGTAATTTCTAGTAACTTAGAATATTAACTGATGACAAACCTTAAATTGCAACTCCTGCTTGCTTTAGGATTGGCCCGGCTTCAATAACCTTGGTGTTGTGTCACCAACTTTTAAAGACGACATGGAAATCAATCAATTTTAATATTAGGAGGGCCGTCATATAGAAGATGACTTTCTCACAACGAAATGCGTCTTCAATCCTTCAAGTCTAAAATGCTGTAAAAATGGCGTAGTATTCCAAGTCTTTGGCATTAGTAGCCAATATCTGTTTAATGGTCGAAGTTAATCTGAGATTGAATGGCCTGCAAACATGGGTTCATCCTGGATTCATCAGTTAACAGTGGAAGTGGCAGTTACTTGCGTCTTGTTTTCTCTCTAGAGTCAACCCGTACTAGGAGATATGCTGAATTAAACTTCCGGTCCCCAGTAATTCTTTTTTGAGATGACATTGTCACCCAATGAATTTTTCTCCCATGGCTACACCCCACCACAGTCGAGTAATTGTCTTCATTACTTAACTTTAGCATTTCGATTTTCTCGTTTTTATTTAGGGAAAAGACTTAAGTGGAATTTTAAAGTAAGATAATTTCATTTATTAACTTTCTGGATTTTAACATTCCTTCCATCACTGATATTTGTAGGGGATGCATATTTCAAAAGTCAATAACAAAATGGATTTTTGATGAAATATATATATATATATATATGACATTTTTTATCAACACCGTGATTTATATACGATCATGAAGCTACAAATATCTATGCAATATCAAATCCATGCTACCTCAAACAATATCCCCGATGGGGAATTATCACCGAAGTTAAACACTGTGAAATGATCAAAATGGACGGGCAAATGCTGAGTCTCGATCCCAACAACACATCTAGACTGGTTGAGAACGCCTTCCAGCGAATCAACAGTCGGGAACGCCGAACCGGCTTGAGCTATCAAGAGGTATAAGTTAACGCCGAGTCTGGTGTACTATATCTGGAACCCGGGAGAGAAAGACCAAGGAAGATTGGGACTTAACCTCGGCATTAAGCCACCTCGACCATGATAGTTCATTGCGTTTGCTCATTGTACGGATACGCAGCTCTTTTATGACATTTTTTTATCAAACCGTGATTTATATACGATCAGTGAAGCTACAAATATCGCTTAATATCAAATCCACGCTACCTCGGGAATATCCCCGATGGGAATTATCACCGAAGGGAATTTATAAGTGATAAATGGATATATACTGCCGAGTCTCGATCCCACGACACATAGACGCGCATCCAGCGAATCTAGTCGACGCTAACCACTGAGCTATCAAGAGAGGTATAAGTTAACGCCGAGTCTGGTGTACTATATTTACCCGTCGAGAGCGGGAAATTGTACTTATATATCGGCATTAACCCACCTCGACCATGATAGTTCATTGGTACGTTGGAACATGCAGCTCTTTTTATGACATTTTTTATCACACCGTGATTTATATACGATCATGAAGCTACAAATATCGCTAAATATCAAATCCACGCTACCTCGGGAATATCCCCGATGAATAATTATCACCGAAGGGGAATTTATAAGTGATAAATGGACGGGCACTGCCGAGTCTCGATCCCACGACACACAGACGCATCCAGCGAATCCAGTCGACGCTAACCACTGAGCTATCAAAGAGGTATAAGTTAACGCCGAGTCTGGTGTATATATATTACCCGTCGAGAGCGGGAAATTGTACTATATATATCGGCATTAACCCACCTCGACCATGATAGTTCATTGGTACGTTTGGAACACGCAGCTCTTTTTATGACTTTTTTTATCACACCGTGATTTATATACGATCATGAAGCTACAAATATCGCTTAATATCAAATCCACACTACCTCGGGAATATCGATGATAATTATCACCGAATATAAATTTATAAGTGATAAATGGACGGGCACTGCCAAGTCTCGATCCCATACACATAGACGCGCATCCAGCAAATCCAGTCGATATAATAACTGAGCTATCAAGAGGTATTATATTAAAACCGAGTCTGGTGTACTATATTGCCACGTAAGGCATTAAATTGTAAACCGTAATCCTCGGCATTAACCCAAGAATCGACCATGATAGTTCATTGGTACGTTTTTTCTGTAACAAACAGCTCTTTTTATGACATTTTTATCACACCGTCAGATTTATAAACTACTGAATCATGAAGCTGAAAAATATGCGCTTAATATTGAAATCCACCTACCAATCATCAAACATCCCAAATCACAAACCCTCACCGAAGTATTTTTGTTTTATAAGTGATAAATGGACGGGCACTGCCGAGTCTCGATCAACGATATAGACACCA
>NC_089742.1:3559539-3572039 GCF_040412425.1 Macrobrachium rosenbergii | reverse complement strand
ATTTTACTATTACAAATTTTCGGTTTCAGTTGAAAGAAAGTATCACCGATATATATAATTTTCATCTACGTTCTCGTGATTTCTTTCGTTTTCGTTGGCCTCGACTGAATTTAACATTTCGACCTGCTCTGTGAGTCATGTTTTCTTCAAAATACTCAGTCATCAGCTCCTTCATCGCCTAACATACTTGTCAACATTGATCAGAGTAGGTATCACACGTACGGTTACATTAATGATAAATTAGTTCCCTGTAATACTGGGCATTTGTTCTTTATGATCATCCTAAATGCCATTATAATGTATATCTCAATATCAATAAAGAATAAAAATGAAATATGGCCATCAAAATGCTTTGGACATAACTAAAAGTTTAGTCTTGTTTCATAAATTATTCCTGAAATTTAAAGGCTTCTGAGCTAAAGTTATAAATAATTATAAAGTTAAATAAATTAACACTTATGCACATCTCTCATTAGAAATCGTTTTACTTTACCCTCTTGGTGTTTTAGTCTCACTTATTTCCTGTATTCAACGCGGCCAGTTTTCCATTCTCATTATTCGATGACTAAAATGTCGTATAAGTCATTCCTTATTCCTAAATTATATTCACAGTCCTCCTCTGCCCAGTTGATTTTATCTTTAAGTTTTATTTTTTTTCCCTTTCGCCTTACTTTGCTGTTTTCAGTTGTGCCCTGCACTATAGGCCAGCAAGTTATTTCATCCTTGCTGGTGAATAGTGCTTTTGTGTATATGTCTGTTAAATATTATTCTAATATTCTGCGTTTTTATGTCATTTTAGTGAGTCTTTTGTAAGCTTTATGTACATTTTATTGTTGTATTTGTCTTTATTTATTGTGCTTTTATTATAATGTATAAATTTTAACTACATATATCTTCATGTTTTCCCGATGAAATTCCCAAAGGCTATAAATATGATTTGTGAAATGTCAAATTAATTGTAAAGAATCTTCTATATATATATATATATATATATATATATATATATATATATATATATATATATATATATATATATATATATATATATATATATATATATATATATATATATATATATAGATGGATATAAAAGACTTTTTCTTTTGATAAAGCTGACGTACTTAATTCATCCATTTTATGTAATAAGAAACATGCTTCAGTACTGAAGAAAGGAAATGACTTTGGTAAAGTCTTCTCTACCATTTAAAGGGAGAATTCAAAGAAACGATAGTAGTCCATTCTTTCAGTAATTTCTCTTTTTTTTTTTTTTTTTTTTTGCTGTTTTTATAAAACTAAAGTTCGACAAGGTAAACAATGCCTTCGACCTTCCTTTGGAGAAGCAAGAAGCTCGTCCTTTCCTGAACAGGAAACAATGGCGCAGGTGAAGCCAGAGAACTTATACTCCCCAGTAACTTAATGTAAATAACGTACGATGCCTTTTGACATTTTCTTGGCTGTTAACCTGGATAGTTTATTGCTTATTTGTTTCTTACGCTTCATTAACAGAGTCTTGGTCCTTGCATTCAACTGCCGCATTACATAATATTACTGGCCAGCCGTGGCTGCACAACGGAATGCTATAAAATGACTGCCAGTAATACAAAACATAAGAGAAATGGAAAGGATGGGAGTGCAAACATGAATGATTATTTTACATCAATCTACTGCAAGGCGTAATTATACTTAGTTAACAATTCCCAACGTTCACTTAACAAGTAATAACAATAGCTCACAAATCAATTATAACCACTGGCACACGTGGGTAAACGATAGAGTAGAATATGTTATTATTTAACGGTGCTGTAAAAGGTTCAATTCCTTGTCCTGTGGCACGTGGAGGGTCCAGGCAACGAACGAGATTGCGAGCTGAAATTTATACTACATGGCACACGATAAAGGCATCCCTCTGAAAAAGAGAGGTGTCAAATTAGCTATGGGACTAGCATGAATTAAGGCCCTAACTGTATACCATCGAGCTATCCTAACTCACTGCAATATCATGCCTGGATGCTTAAAGATTGCTCTAACCACTCGGGCGGGCACAGGACGGCACAGCCAGTCAAAAGACGCTCTACTGCAAATTAACTAAGCATACAAACGGTGGGCGGCTTTGGCGTAGAAAAGTTATATATATATATATATGTATATAGCGACAAAGGGAGAAAGAGAGATACATGTGGTAGACCACGGGGGAATTTGGGAAGGTTTCCTGATAAAAGTAAAGAAAATGGATTATAGTCGAAGGAAAATCGGTCGCCAAATTCCCATGTACGGTTTAGACTTACCTTGGGTATCCGAAATTATCACTCTTTTATGAGTTGGAGTCGGAGAATTTGGTGTCCACGTGGCACAAGGGAAGTGGCGGCCTTTCTGAAATAGAGCGGAATGTACAATCACTCAAAAATGTTTCGCAACATGCTTCAAAACTTTTCGGACAACATATATATATACATATATTTATATATATATATATATATATATATTTATATAATATATATATATATATATATATATATATATATATAATATATATACAGTATATATATATATATTTATATAATGCCGTTATCATGTGTAATTTCTCATTTCTTTCATCTTATTACATAGGCCTATCATTTTGATGCCTCTTATGAATATATATATAATATATATATATATAACTATATATATATATAAAATATATATATATATATATATATATATATATATATATATATATATATATATATATATATATATATATATATATATATATATATATATATATATATATATATATATATATGACATCTTTACTCAACAATATGATTTATATAAATCACGATTACAAATATATTAATATCAAATCCACGCTATCGGGAATATCCCCGATGAAATATTATCACCAAAGGAATTTATAAGTGATAAATGGACGGCACTGCCGAGTCTCGATCCCACGACACAGACGCGTATCCAGCGAATCCAGTCGCCGCTAACCACTGAGCTATCAAGAGAGGTATAAGTTAACGCCGAGTCTGGTGTACTTTATTTACCCGTCGAGAGCGGGGAAATTGTACTTAGCTTCAACATTAACCCACCTCGACCATGATAGTCCATTGGTACGTTTGGAACACGCAGCTCTTTTTATGATATTTTTTTCTTTATCACACTGTGATTTATATACGATCATGAAGCTACAAATATCGCTTAATATCAAATCCATATACCTCAGGAATATCCCCGATGAATTATCACCGAAGGGAATTTATAAGTGATAAATGGACGGGCACTGCCGAGTCTTGATCCCACGACACAGACGTACATCCAGCGAATCCAGTCGACGCTAACCACTGAGCTATCAAGAGGTATAAATTAATGCCGAGTCTGGTGTACTTTATTTACCCGTCGAGAGGGGATGCGCGTCTGTGTCGTGGGATCGAGTCTCGGCAGTGCCTGTCCATTATCACTTATAAATTCCCCCTTCGATGATAACGCCGAGGATCTGAGGTAGCGTGGATTTGATATTAAGCGATATTTGTAGCTTCATGATCGTATATAAATCACGGTGCGATAAAAAAATGTCATAAAAAGAGCTGCGTGTTACAAACGTATCAATGAACTATCATGGTCGAAGTGGGTTAATGCCGAAGCTAAGTATAATTTCCAAGCTCTCGACGGGTAAATAAAGTACAGCAGACTCGGCGTTAACTTATACCTCTCTTGATAGCTCAGTGGTTAGCGTCGACTGGATTCGCTGGATGCGCGTCTGTGTCGTGGGATCGAGACTCGGCAGTGCCTGTCCATTTATCACTTATAAATTCCCCTTCGGTGATAATTCCCCATCGGGGATATTCCTGAGGTAGCGTCGATTTGATATTAAGCGATATTTGTAGCTTCATGATCGTATATAAATCACAGTGTGATAAAAAAATGTCATAAAAAGAGCTGCGTGTTCCAAACGTACCAATGAACTATCATGGTCGAGGTGGGTTAATGCTGAAGCTAAGTGCAATTTCCCTGCTCTCAACGGGTAAATAAAGTACACCAGACTCGGCGTTAACTTATACCTCTCTTGATAGCTCAGTGGTTAGCATCGACTGGATTAAATTTGGATGCACGTCTGTGTCTTGGGATCGAGACTCGGCAGTGCCCGTCCATTTATCACTAATAAATTCCCTTTGATGATAATTCCCCATCGGGGATATTCCCGAGGTAGCATGGATTTGATATTAAGCGATATTTGTAGCTTCATGATCACATATATATATATATATATATATATATATATATATATATATATATATATATATATATATATATATATATATATATATATATATATATATATATATATATATATATAATGCCTATTTTTGTATTTCTTATTATCTAAGTTTCTAAAGAATTAAAATTAGCAAGAAGTTCAACATTAATTTAGTTAATGTTAAACGCCAGCAGTGAAGAAGACTACCATGCTCATCAGTGGAGAATGTCTCCTCCCCATCGCAAAAGATGACTCTTACAGAAATCATCAACCACTGGATTATATTGTAACTCAAACCCTGGCCTCTATTCTTTGTGTTTCCTGATATGAAGTGTTTCTTGGCAGGAATATGATGAAATAATATCTTAGTCTCATGTAGCCTGTTACGGATGGTTTGAGCAGCATCTTGAAGGGAGAGCGTAATGTTCTCTCTTTATACCAACACCGGTTGTCAGGGGAGTTAGGCGGAGCTCCTACAATGATTATCCGATGATGATCCTTAACAGTAATGCAACCGTGGGGTTGTCCTCCATTTTTTACAATAAATTTATCCTATTCCCTCGTTCTCTCTCTGTTGTTGTATCACTCTATACATAGTTGTTTTATTTACGCTAAGCTGCCGAGCAATATCTACGATAGAAACATTAGTCTCATGCAAGCTCAAGATCGATGACCTGTGAGATAATGTGGTGTGGCTGAGTAGGTTCTCCAGTATTTTGTACTACATTATCATTTTTTTTATTATCATTTTGAATATTCATTGTTTTTTCTCTCTCTCTCTCTCTCAGTATCTATCTTCTCAGTGATTTTATTTGACGATTTCTGTTTGGTACGTGATTTCTTATTGCTTGGTTAACTTAGGTTTTTACGTTCCTTTTTTTTACTTTATATTATTATGTATTTTAAAGTTTTGTCAATTATATATAACTGTTTTAATACTTTTAGATTTAGTCAATCGGTATAGTTTTCTTACTGTTTCTTTTTTTTTTTTTTATGTAATCATAGATAAGTGACCCTGATGATGGGTAAAGTTACGTATTCCCGAAAGCTCGGCTGTGCCTCTGTTAATTTCTAAGAAATAATAATGTCTGGAATTTTACCAAGTCTTTTTGCTATCCTGTTCCTCCTTATATATATATATATATATATATATATATATATATATATATATATATATATATATATATATATATATATATATATATATATATATATATATATATATAAATTATATATATATATATATATATATATATAATATATATATATATATATATATATATATATATATATATATATATATATATATATATATATATATATATATATATATATATATATATATATATATATATATATATATATATATATATATATATATATATATATATATATATATATTCCCCTATGCATAAGATATATATAATAGAACATATATTTATTTATTTCTCTCTATATATAATATATATATATATATTTATATATACAGCGTATTCTTCGATGCCATATATATAGCAAATCATAAATGAAGACTCATATATATTTCAAAAAAAAAAAAAACACCTATCTTCATATATATATATATATATATATATAAGATATACTATGTTTTTCATATATATATATATATATATATATATATATATATATACTGTTTATATATATATATATATATATATATATATATATATTTCATATATATTCATATTTGATATATATACTATAAATTATGTTTCAAAATTTGCTTCCATGACTGTCTCTGCAGCATAAAATTAAATTGATATGGACAGAAACAAAAGTAATTCAGAACAGGTATTTATTTAAGTTTCTCTCTGAGTATTTAATATTTTGTGTGTCCTCCATCTTTCTGTACTACAGCGTTCATTCTTCAGGGTATGATTTCAGCAAATCGCAAAAAGCTGAGACTCAAACTTCATTTCCCTGAGCACTTTGGTCACCTCTCTTCACAGGTCGTCTTTTGAGGGACTTGGTATACCGTCATAGTTCACTATTTTGTTCCGCTTCAACAAGATCCTTTTTAATGATTTAACTATCTAACCAAATGTTTTCACACACATTAAAGTTATTGCAGGGCTACCTGGAAATTCACTTGATGAGAAGAAATCGATGCCACTGTTTCAAAGCAGCTCCTGTGTCTGAAGAGCCTCGAAAATAATGGTGCCTTATCATACAAAAAAATGTGACTTCTTCAACAGATAACACATTTTCAGGATCTTTGAGGAAAGAAAATACTCCACCAGTAAGTGTGTGTTTCTCTGAAGTATTTGCCATTCCATGACTGTCCTTTTTTTTTGATGATCCACATTAACATAAATTTTCAGTTTGGCTGTGAAACAGAGAAAAATTCAAAACATTCAGGAAATTTCACAACTTTGATCAATTAGCACATTCATTCCTGATATCATCCAACTTTGCAGCCAAATTATGTCATTTTTATCAGCTTTTTTCTTCCTGACTGTGTAAATGAAGAATTCATCTGATGGGGCAACGTGGAGAAAGTCAGCTTCATCCCAATCTTTCAAAGTAAGAAAATGAACCACAAAACCATGCATGGTTCTCTCTCTGTTGCTGAGTGATTTTTTGTTACAACTTTTTTGATAACATGAAATGGCTTGCTAATCCAGATTTTTCAACTCATGATATACAGTACTATAAATTTCTCTTCTTTCCCGTTTTTGTTTCTAGTTCAATACCAATAAATTTATGTATTGACTTTCTTGGTCTACCCACTACCTCAGCTATGATATCTTTTGACTCCTGAGAAAGGACTTCAGGCCTTCTAAGATTCTCACTCTTTTTGCGAAGACAGTCATATGAATTTTTGTTCCAGTTTCTTTTAACAAAGGATTCA
The DNA here is from genome assembly GCF_040412425.1 of Macrobrachium rosenbergii. Lineage (NCBI taxonomy): Eukaryota > Metazoa > Arthropoda > Malacostraca > Decapoda > Palaemonidae > Macrobrachium > Macrobrachium rosenbergii. The sequence continues at coordinate 3,564,924 of NC_089742.1, read as the reverse complement.
TCTCTATTTAATGTATTTAACTATCCAGGAACACGAAATGAAGGATGCGCAGGAGCATCCTTCCTAAAATCTGAAGGTTATTGCAAGCTGACTTTATTCAACCCATCTGATTTCAAACTAATTACAAGTCAGTTAAAATTAAAATGGCTGTATCTAATGCCATCACCAGTCTGAAAAGAAATACAGAAAATGTAAAATGAAAAGTAAAATTAAAGAAAAATTTTTAAAAATAATGTACATTGGAGATAGGCTATAGCAGAAAACCTCATAAAAACTTTCCATTTGTTCTGTGGAAGAGGGGCCGACCTAATTTTAAACTAAACGAAACATAAATAGAACACAAGTCAGGATAAATATATGTGTGTGTGTGTGAGTGTGTGTGTGTGTGTTTAATCCACAAATAGACATGTTATGTGCTTTACATATAATGTGTCTGTTTACACCCTCTTTTTTTCTTAAGTATTTCACTAACAAACATAAATTTTCAGAAAACCTACCTGCCGCATATTCCTCGCCAGCCTTCAATAGGTCATCTTAGTGAATGGGATACTGGCTACATCATGGCTGTTGAAATCTAATTATTTCTATAATACAGATCATTACAGGTTTATGTCGACTCTCGGGAGCAATAATTTTTGGCGTATTATTTTTGAACAAATTCCATTCACTATTTTGCATCAGCTTATATTTTCATATTTGATTAGGCTGTTTATCAGCGTTATAATCCCAGCTTATAAAAAAAAAATTATATTTGAGGAAATAACTGCATCACAAAAACGAAATACAGGTGAATGCGAGCTTGTATCAAAATAATCTCTCTCCAAAGTAAGAAGAATAAGATATTGAAGAAATATCTAATAACACTTTTGTAAATATATTTAATCCTAATAATGAAGTGTATTATATGTCATTGTTTTGGTTACAACATCCATTTTTCCGTGAGATCCAATAATTGGTGGAAAATTTCTTTTCTGTTAGTGTCTAATCTTCCTATGATATTTACTTTTCGATGCGATTTGATTTAGTGGAATAAAAATTTCTTTACTTCTTATCGTTTTTCCTTCCGAAATATTATATACCAATAAATTAATTCTCAGTAAAGTAGATGTTGTAACCAAAACAATGACATATAATATACTTCAGTTGAAGACTTCATCCGAAATCTATGGATATAAAGATGTTTTGTCGATGCTGTAAAAGCAACAAAAAAAAATGAATATTTATATATATATATATATAAATATATATATATATATATATATATATATATATATATATATATATATATATATATATATATAATATATATATATATATATATATAATATATATATATATATATATATATATATATATATATATATATATGGATGCTTATATATACGCTATATATATATTTCATGTCCTTATATATATAAACTCATGGAGTTCTGTTGATATTTCTGACATATATATATATATATATATCTCTATTAGCCAACTCAAAGTGACATGATGTCTTCTAGAAATACCGTGAGTCAGAGTCAATCCATTCTTAAAATCATCAAAAAAGGGCTATATATATATATATATATATATATATACATATATATATATATATATACAAGCTGACTTTATTCCAACGTTTCGTAATTATCGGATTAATTACATCATCAGGCTGTTAAAATTAAAAAAATAAAATTCTTTGTAAAATCATAAAGCTAGAAATTGAAAAGCTAAAAATTATTCATACAAAATTTTCATAAATGTACACAAACATTAAAATTAGAGAACAAAAGTTTTAAAAATCATTACATTAAAATGAAGGTAACAGAATATACAGTAAACTAAAATTGACAACTATCTGTGAAAGGGTTACAGAACAAAAGATTAAGGACCCACCTAGAGGAGTGACAGCTTTAAACTAAACATAAACATAAATAGAAAGAACACAAGTCAGGATAAATATAGAGGAGAGGAGGACGTGTGAGTGTTTAACGACGGAACAAGTTGTTTGATGAAAAGTGATTCCAGAATAACAAGGTCTTGAGGGTTGGTGGTATGGCCTAAAATGTGGAAGTCTTTATTATGAATGTGTGTTTTACAAATTTTTGAGTGATTTCTGATGTTGGAATGTTCTGGGTTTGAAATTCTGCTACCTGTACGGAAGCTTACGCCACGATGAGAATCGATTCGCACCTTAAGGAGTCTACTGGTGGATCCCACATAGGTCCCTGTTTGACATTCAGGGCAAGTATATTTATAAATGACACCAGATGACATATAAGGTGATAACAGATCTTTGGTTTTAAAGAGTGAACCAATGGTGAAAGGGTTCTTAGGGATTAAAGTGACATCAATGGCATACAAATGATCCTGAATAATTTGAGTGAACTTTTGTGGAACTTTTCATGAGTAAATGGAAAGCTTGCGTAAAATTTCATTTTTGGACGGTTAAAACTGCTGGTTTTGTAATGAAATGTTTGTTAAGTAATTTATGTAATTTCCTATACACCAGCTTTGCAGGGAAACAGTTATTATTAAAAAGTCAATTAAAAAGAAATTTCCTTATGAAAAAGGCTCCAGTTCGACGTAAGGGACGAGTGCCCTGTGGAGAAGGGTAGAAACAGAGCTGGAAAAGGCTAAGTTGGACCTGGATCTCCTACAGTATTGTGTCCTGAACAACATTGTCCCAAATTTTGTCAAATTTAAGCTTTATAAATCATCCTTGTACTCCTCAGAATTCTACCAAGATGCTACCAAAAACCTTCTTAACATGGAAATCAAGTGTAAATATACAGCAATTAACAGGTACAGCTCTCTTATGAACAATCACCGCAGCAATCTTCTTAATTCTCTCACTTTTATTGATTCTATTATTTGCAAAAGATTGTTTACTAAAAGTCTACAGGATTTTATCTCTCATATACAGGAACGCCATAACAGAAAACTTGTTAGTCTGGGAATTACTGTTCCCCAAATTCCATAATAATTTAACGACTCTATTTAATTTTTCCAGCATTGTTTTGTCTAAGAGAGAGGAGTTCTTGCTGTCTCTGGATTTGGACTTCTGCTTGCCTAACTATAAACCTAACTTTACAAAATTCTTTTGCCACTTGAATCGATATTCCACCGTCTCAAAGCACTCCTTTCAAACTGATCTGGTAAGTCTGCAAAAGACTGTACGAACTTTCTCACAGCACCTTTCGAAATCTCAAAACTAGATGGACCCCTTTTTCCGAAAGGAAGATTTTGACATCATGAAACAATTGGCAAAAACGAAGACATCATTCTCACTCGACCTGATAAAGGTAAAGGTACAGTGATCCTCAATAAATGTGAGTACACATCAAAAATGGAAAGTATTTTAAACGATAGAACAAAATTTGAACCCATTGGGACGCCTGACTACTATAATATTTTTAAAATTGAAGACAAAATCAACCGTTTTCTAAGGTCTCTTAAGAAGGACAATGTCATTAATGAAACCATTTACCAAGATCTTTTTTTCCACAGGCTCATCTTATGGTATCCTTTTAGCCTACCGAAAATTCACAAACCTGACATCCCCTTAGACCTATCCTTGCCTCGTTCAAAACACCAAATTATAAATTAGCCAAATTCCTTGTACCCATGCTTGAGCATCTAACTAAGAATAAGTATTCATTGAATAACTCCTTTCAATTTAAAGAAACCATTCTTAGACAAGATTCAGATTTATTCATGGCCAGTCTCGACGTCGAGTCATTATTTACTAATATCCCTGTTGGAGAAACTATTGAATTAATTCTTAACAAGCTGTTTTCTGTTCCTGATTCTACTTTTAATAATTTTAATCGTACGAATTTTAAAGCTTTACTTGAACTCGCAGTGCTGGACACTGCATTTATTTTTAATGGTAAATTATTCAAAGAAGTGGAGGGCATGGCCATGGGTTCCCCTATTGGCCTCACAGTTGCTAATATCTTTATGTGCTCCCTGGAGGAGCGCATGTTTGATAATTGCCCATTAAGGTTCTACCCCTTTTATTCCAGGTTTGTTGACGATACGTTCGGCCTCTTTAAAAGTGAAATACGAAGCTGACCTCTTCGTCGAATATGCCAATACTATACACTCGAGCATAACGTTTACTATCGAGAAAGAGGCGAACGACCGTCTACCATTCCTGGACGTTCTAGTTTTTAGAGAACACGACAGTTTAATACCACGGTTTTTAGAAAGAAGACTTTTACTGGACTTGGTACCAACTTTTATAGCTCTTGCTTCGATAATTTTAAATCCAACTCTGTTTCTACCCTTCTCCACAGGGCACTCGTCCTTACGTCGAAATGGAGCCTTTTCATAAGGAAATTTCTTTTTTAATTGACTTTTTAATAATAACTGTTTCCTGCAAAGCTGGTGTATAGGAAATTACATAAATTACTTAACAAACATTTCATTACAAAACCAGCAGTTTTAACCGTCCAAAATGAAATTTTACGCAAGCTTTCCATTTACTCATGACCCCAAGTTCCACAAAAAGTTCACTCAAATTATTCAGGATCATTTGTATGCCATTGATGTCACTTTAATCCCTAAGAACCCTTTCACCATTGGTTCACTCTTTAAAACCAAAGATCTGTTATCACCTTATATGTCATCTGATGTCATTTATAAATATACTTGCCTGAATGTCAAACAGGGACCTATGTGGGATCCACCAGTAGACTCCTTAAGGTGCGAATCGATTCTCATCGTGGCGTAAGCATACAGGTAGCAGAATTTCAAACCCAGAACATTCCAACATCAGAAATCACTCAAAAATTTGTAAAACACACATTCATAATAAAGACTTCCACATTTTAGGCCATACCACCAACCCTCAAGACCTTGTTATCCTGGAATCACTTTTTCATCAAACAACTTGTTCTGTCAAAAGAAACACTCACACGTCCTCCTCTCTCTATATTTATCCTGACTTGTGTTCTTTCTATTTATGTTTATGTTTAGTTTAAAGCTGTCACTCCTCTAGGTCGGTCCTTAATCTTTTGTTCTGTAACCCCTTTCACAGATGGTTTTCAATTTAGTTTACTGTATATTCAGTTACCTTCATTTTAATGTAATGATTTTTAAAACTTTTGTTCTCTAATTTTAACGTTTGTGTACATTTGTGAAAATTTTTGTATGAATAACTTTTTAGCCTTTATTTCTAGCTTTTATGATTTTACAAAGAATTTTATTTTTCATATTTTAACAGCCCTGATGATGTAATTAATCCGATAATTACGAAACGTTGGAATAAAGTCAGCTTGTATATCTGTGTGTCCTCTGCCCTTCATTGATGATTTTAAGTATGGATTGACTCCTGACTCCTCACACTAATATATATATATATATATATATATATATATATATATATATATATAT